>NW_024733940.1:270000-373826 GCF_018991925.1 Homarus americanus | reverse complement strand
CACTCTTCTGTGTTTATGTAGGGGGGGGGGGTTGCATTATTTCCTTGTATGTAAAGAAATGTGTTTTCCCTTTATGTGTTTACCCTTAGGATAATTATTTCTTTTACCTGTAATATCTCCATTAGCCGGAATCCTTCAAACCCGGAACTCTCCGATAGCCGGAATTGAAATGTTCTCGGAAAATTGTTCCTAAAGCCGGAATTTTCCGGAAAATTCCAGCTTTGGGAATGATTTTCCTAGGGGCAAGTTTTTCCGGAATATTCCAAGAAATTTCTGCCGATACCCGGAAAATTTCGGTGATGGGGGAGTTTTTTTCTGGGTTTGAGAGATGACAATCAGGCGCATTTTCTGTAAATTCTGAGAAAAAATTTTCAGTACCCGGAAAATTATGGAAAATTCAGGGGATGAGGGATATTTTTCCGGGTCTGAGAAAAGGTGTAATGGGTAATTTCTGGAACTTCCGAGAATATTTTTCCGTTACCTGGGAAATTCAGGAAAATTCCGGGGATGAGGGATTTTTTCTGGCTTTGAGAGAGTTGTCTCGTTACCCGGAAATCTCTCATTCCTGGAAGTGCTTTGCACCAATTGTTCCGGCTAACGGAGATATTACTGTACTTTCTTCTAGATAGTATTTTATTGTTTCTAATGTGTTAGGTAGTAAATTACAGTAGTTGTTTAGTATTTATCATTAGTTAAGTGGGCTTTTTCTTGTTTGTGAACCGATTTTGAGTTTCTGGGGCATGATATTGGGGTATTTTTGTCATTGGAAAAACGAACCTTATTTTTCCCATTTGTTCTGTTATTCGAGATGAGAAAATTCACTTAACTTTTATTTACTTAACCCATTTGAAAAAGAGGGCTGCCTGTAGTGAAAGTGTGAGGAGAAATGGTCAGGTCATGAGATAAGTGTATTCAAGAGCTGTAATAAATCCTAAGAGAGTACTTATGTAACTGTGATGATTTTGGGAGTTTAGTATAAATAAGGTCATAGTTTTATGTCCTTAACCTTTCGCTGGAGGGACAGAATTTTTTACATTTTATTTGGTTAATGCCAAGTTATTTTATTCAGAGAGACTCATACACAAGGGGTTTATAAGTTATCTCCATTAACTTCTTCACTGTGGGGATGCCACTTTTAATATTTTATATGGCTAATGGCTGGTGATTTTATTCATCAGAGAGACATCCTCATACTCAAGGAGTTAAGGGTAGCAATAATATCATTGAGAGTAAAAATTAGGACAATTGAAAGCATGGGAAGCAGTAAAATGTGAGGACTATTGAAGACCTTAAAATTAAAATTTCTGGATTTTTGAAATATGACAATGACCTCCATTGTCATGGAGTTTATGATATCATGTACAGTAAGATCTTGTATTTCGCGAGTAATATAGACTTGAAAAATTGCGCCAAATTCAAATACATAAACTAATGGGAAAAATAATAATACAGTGGTCCCTCGGTTAACGAGCACAACCCGTTCTAGAAGGTTGCTCATTAACCAAAAAACTCGTTAATCGAAACCATTGTTTCAGTGGGTTTTTGGGTAATTGGTTCCAGCTCACTGAAAATTGCCTAAATTCAACAAAAAGGGTAGAAAAGTACACTTACTTTGAGGTGTGTATGTAGAAGGCTTCTGGATGATGATGGGAATTAGAATGGGGGTGGAGGAGAAGGGAGAAGAGAAGGCATTGGGGTGGAAGAGAAGTCACCCCATGGCGCCATTTCACCCATAAAATTTTAGTTCTCTTGGTGTAATTCAAGATTATTTTCTTTAAATCAACAGTGCACTGCATTATATATTGTCAATATGTAAAATAAATTTCAAAATGACCAATAATTTGCTTGGAAACACAGGAAAAAATCGTTTAGTTGAAGAGAGTCTCAAGCAAGATGTTACCTCCACTGAAAAGACACAAAGACTGACGCCTGTATGCTGTGTTGGCAGGCTGGATGGCGTGCCACAAACTAGTGACCCTACCTTCAATTATGTTCAATAATTGTTAAAATGACTAAAAAATTTAATATTAAACTTTTAA
Source organism: Homarus americanus (assembly GCF_018991925.1). NCBI lineage: Eukaryota > Metazoa > Arthropoda > Malacostraca > Decapoda > Nephropidae > Homarus > Homarus americanus. The sequence goes on along the minus strand of NW_024733940.1, from coordinate 371,787 downwards.
AATTATTTAATAGTATAAACTTCTTGATATTTACTAAAAGCGTAAGGAATCTAAGCCCTAGAACCGATTACTGTATTGGCGGACTAATACTACAGCTGGTGGACCGCCAAATGCAAGCTAAAACATGTGGAGGTCGGCTCTTAAGAAACTTGTTAATCGAGGGATTGCTCGTTAACCGAAGTTAAGAATCTTATGGAAGGTAACTCGTTAACCGAGGCGCTCGTTAACCGAGGGACCACTGTATACAGTAGACTGGCCACTGTACATCAACCTCTGATTTTCCCATTTATAACCTCCAAATGATACAAATTCTGCAGATAAAGATAAATCATTATTAAACAATGCATAAACACTTAAAAAATACAGAAGCACTTACCAGTTAGCCCAAACTTGATGCGCTTGGGTGATGTTGGATATCCGAGGCTGGGGATGGGCAGGCTCATTGGAGCCACCTCCCCGGCTCTCCTCTCCACCTGGCTCTCCTGGTTCAAATCCTAGGAAGTCCTTGATGGTAATATCTGGCAAATCCTGTGTTTCCTCCTCCACCTCTTCTCCAACATCGATGTTCTGGAGTGCATCACTAACGTGTCGGCGTTTTGTGAGGTACAGTGTGATTATTGACTGCTGCCGTTCGTTTATCTTTCGCTGGTATCTTGGCATAAATGTGTTGGTGATGGCCTCCACTTTGCTCACCAGTGATGCACGCTCATTTTCATTCTCTGACAACTCTTTAACTAGTTCTTGGAGGTTCGAACAAGTGCTGAGTATCAGAGACTCCTTGTTGGTTGTGATCTTTCGTTCCAGTTCCTCTCCAGCGTCGCCTTCACCTGCCTCGTCAGATGACTTATCAGTCACTTCATCCAGCATTTCTTCATCATTCTCCTTAAGCATCTCGTTGATCTGTTCTGCATCCACCTCACGGAAACCAGGTGTTGGGACACTCCTTGCACTTTCTACCGCAGCTTCTAATAAATCCGCCTGACGCTGCACAGCCGACCTTGCGTTACTCAGGTGTGGGAAGAGGGGTTTCCAAGCATGATTAATGGTTGCCAATGTGATTTTGTTCCATGCGGCTACCATGTGGTCCACAGTATGGCGGATATGAAATTGCTTCCAGAATTGCTTGACAGAGCACATTCTGTTGAGTGATGTCATGACGGGAGTTGCTAGCAGGGTCTTGCGGCAAGGTGGGGGAGTTGCCAGAGGTGCCGACTGAAGCAGGGTTGTCTTCCATATCGCTATCATTAGTGTTGTTGATTTCATTCACTTCATCTTGAGAGTCTGTGGCTTTCCTCATTCTGTCGTGAACTGCCTTATAGTAAAGCAACTTCACGTTGGCAATTATTTCTTGATCAATGGTTGCAGTATGGAGGTTGTATTGGGGGGCAGGAACACCACCTGAACATTAGGATGTCTGCCAACCAGATACCGGGCATGACCAGGAGCATTTTCCATAAATAGAAGCACTTTAAAATCTAAATTCAACTTCCTGCAGTTACGTCGTGAGTCAGGCACAAAACACTCATCAGACCACTCATGGGAAATATTTTGCGTCATGTAGCCCTTGTGATTTTGTTTCTAATGCACATTCAAGTTATTCATGTCAAAATTGCAAGAGGCATGAGGCTTCTTTGATTGGTAGATAACTAAGGGCTTCATCTTATGCTGACCTGATGCATTTGTGGTTAGTAAAGCAGTGAATCGGTCTTTAGCCATCTTTACCCCACGTGCCTGTTTGTCATCATTTGATATATAAGTAGCAAGGGGAGATAGTTTCCAGTAGAAACCCGTTTCATCTCAATTATAAATTTGATCCAGTGAGTATCTACCTTCTTCTACAAGTTGCTTTGCTATCTCTGGAAATGAACTTGCGGCCACCTCTTCTGCAGACGAAACTTCTCCACGGTACCGTGCATACTGTATTTCACACCACAACATCTCTTAAAGTTTGCCAGCCAGCCAACAGAAGCACCAAATTTAGGGGGATTATTTATGTTTTTCTTGCTACATATTGCAGCATAAAAGATCAGGGCTTGGTCTTGAATTTGTGATCCATCAACACTTGCATTTTCTGTCACACGGGCAAGCCACTTGCTCAAAAAATGTTCTGTCATAGCTAACAGCCTGGTTTTCTCAGGATTCATACACAACTCTATTTGACGCACCAACATTTCCACCAAAAAACTTCTTTGCCACTACTAAAGACTTCTTTATCTCATCTTTCTTTGCCTTTATTAACCTGATTGTGCTTTTTGAAAAACCAGTAGTCTTTCTTATCTCACTAGTTTTTAGGCCTTTCCCAAGTAACTTAATCACATGCTGCTTATCCTGCATCGAGTACTTGGCAAACTTAACTTCCTTACAATATTCCCGCTTCTCCTCTTCCTTATTTGGCCGCTTAGGTGGGCCTGTCCCGCCAACACTAGTAGAGGTAGAGGCCATTATCTTGACTCGACAGGTGGTAGCACCAACAAAAAACGTGCACAATAACAACCCGGGCGGTCGGTCGGATGGCATGGGAATAACTGGTATGACGATTGTGACGTCATTCAAGATGGTGGCCCGCGTTCAGCGGGTTGGATTTTGCGAAATTCACAATATTTTACGTCAAATACAGGAGAACGTCGATTTAAAGCAATTCAATTTAAGATTATTGATTTAAAGCGACACCCACAATTAAGGACAATGTTTTAATTTAAAGCTAATGTTTCCCTGGGCACGTTACACTGTCCTAAGGGCAAAGCTGTACTGTACATGTACTCAAAATAATGTACAGTATAGTCTGCGTTTACGCGGTCAATTGAGCCCGTGGAGGCCCGCGTAAAACGAGAAACGCGTGAATGAAATAACAGAACATATGGGATGAATTGAAATAGAGACTGGGCCGACCCCCAAACTCCACTTTTTCCGACACAATACGTACGTTGTCGTCAAAATAACATCTTAATTTTATGATGGTATGCACACACAATTAATAATTAAGAGAAATATCAATGATATTAGGTTTTTTAACACTTACGTTAGTAGAAAAGATGGGTCGGCACACGTGGATGGCGGCTGGTTCCGAGGCAGAGGGCAGATTAGTTGCCCTTCGGTGAATCACTTTCACTGCTCGCAGAGGTTTGCAGGGCCTCCCAGACAAACCCCTCAAATTCCATATCCTCACTGTCACTATCACTGACTTGGGCTGGCTGTGGTTGTGGTGGGTTGCGGGCGAGGAAGTCCTCAATACTACGTTGACGACTAGCATTGATGTTGTCGAGATAGATCTGGAAATACGGCTCCATAACTTTCGTCATATGTTTATTAGACACTTCATACCGATGCTTGTCTGGGTCGTTGCCAAGGACGAGCTTAATTTTCTCCCCCAACTCGATGATTTCCTTCACATTATCATGGCTTGGTCCTGGTAATTCAAGGGTTTTCTCGGGTGGTGGGGGTCCCGCTGAAGCCATTGTGAGGAGAATAGCGGGCACAAGAGAGAACTGTATACGCAGACTGAGAACAATGAGACAGGCCCGGCTAGGTCAGCGACTTCTATCCTCTGGTGGCAGGGCACGTCATGTTACATTAGACCAATCACAGCTAGCGGCGGAGGGAATGCGTGGGTGGTAAGGATGCGTGGCCCAATCACAGTCCGATACGTCATATGACGTCAGCGATAATGTAAGAGCGGCCTAATGTGCACCACTCACCGCGCCGCTTCCCGTGTATGGTCAAGAATGGACCGCGTGGGTAAAAAATGACGCGGCGGTCTGGACCTCTCCAGCCGCTCACCACGTAAATGACCAAATTTACCACGTAATTAAAGCATTTTCATTCTGGCAAGGCGTCGCATAAATGACCAAACCCGTAAACAAAAACCGCGTAAATCCAGACTATACTGTACTAAATGATTAATAAAATTTTTGGCTAGTGCAAACTATAGCATGATTATAATCAAATTAATCACTTTCTTATAAGAATTCCAACAATGTAAATTATATTCTCCCTGGTCACTTCTGTGACATATTATAAACAAAAAACAAAAACTCAATCTAAAGGACATAAATAAACAAATAAATACTTCACTAGACCTTCGGTCCCAACTGTAAAAGATGTCACTGTCACCTCACCTCGCCTCCCTCCCTCCCACCCTCCCAGCCAGGGTTTGGTGTTGGTGTTTTAGGCTTAAAGTTTTATCTTATATAATATCACAGACTAAACTTAGGAGAATATAATTTGCAGTGCTAGAATCCTTGCAAGACAGCAAATAATTTGAATATAAACGTCATATATTTTGCACAAAAGATAAAAAATTTAGCCTTTTGTAATTAGAACTAAAATTTGTATGTCTAGTGCAAACTATAGCATGTTCATATTCAAATTAATCACTATCTTATAAGAATTCCAGCAATGTAAATTATTTTCTCCCCGGTCACTTCTGTGACATTTCATAAACAAAAACAAAAAGTCAATCTAAAGGACATAAATAAACAAATAAATACTTCACGAGACCTTCGGCCCCAACTGTCAAACGTGTCACTGTCAATCCCCCCCAATCTTCCCAGCCAGGGTTGGGTGGTTATAAGCTTACAGTTTTTATCTTATATATTATCAGTCTAAAGTTAGGAGAATATAATTTACATTGCTAGAACCCTTGCAAGACAGCGAATAATTTTAATATAAACGTCATATATTTTGCACAAGAAATTTTTTTTAGCCTCTGTAATAAAATTAGTTAGAACTAAAATATGTATGTCTAATACAAATTATAGCATGTTTATATTCAGACTAATCACTATCTTATAAGAATTCCATCATTGTTAATTATATTCTCCCCGGTCAGTTTAGTGATATTTTATAAGAGACAAACTTAGTCACTCTTAAGGACAGATAAATAAATAAGCACTAGACCTTGGCATCAACTGTCAAGCATATCACCTCACCTCCCCCCCCTCATCTTCCCATCAGCTGATCGCTAGTAAACAAACCATTTCACGTCCCATAATTTTAGCTCTGTTGATTTATGAGTGTTTTAACATAATACTACAAAAAACAATGTTTTGTTTATTCTAGGAGATGGGCTGAGGTGCATCTGGGTAGACTGTCTTTTTAGTATTTTGTGTTTCTCTCAAGTACCAATCTAAATTATTCCATTGAAACAACACTTCGATTTAGTGCGAATTCGGTTTAAAGCGACCTCACTTGGATCGTATCTCACGTTATATCGATGTTCTACCGTATAAGACTTGGTTACATTAGGTAGTGCTCGAAAATATGAGATCTTACTGTAGTTAATATGATAATGATAGGTCATCAACCAAGGTTTGGCTAGCGCATAGACATATGTCTTGCTGTCTCTAATATCTGTTGTTGGTTATCAAGTAATATGACCCTTTTTTTTTTTGCAGGGCCTCTAAGTCAAGAATTCCTCGTAAAAAGAGGAAAGAAATAAGTCAATCAACTCCTTTACAGTCCAATCTAGAAAATGAAAATCCTAATAAGAGGCAAGTTTTGAAGTCCATTTTTGACACACAACATGATAATAACTCTTCAGGATCTTGCCAAAGCAGTCAGTGTATATTACCTGAAGAAACACAGCGCACATTAAAAAGTAATTCTGTAAATAATTCCAGTTTTCCTCACCAAATACTGGCATCTGATGCTGATGAGGATGTGCCTAATATAGATCATCTGATGATTGTGGAAGGTTTTGAGCCCATCAAAACATCTTGTAATATTGGAGAACAACTTGAACATTCTCAGTTATTAAATTGTCGTTCTCCCAACAGTATTTCTGTTATCAAAACTAAAATGGAAAATTCACCAAATGATAGTTTGGAGGATACAAACTCAAACAGTTCTACAAACTTCCAGAAGGGTTACAAAGTAGGATATAAAAAGGTATATTCCACTCAGAATGAATCATGTCAGACTGAGAATCATCAGAGCTTTTCTAGTCCTGAAAATATTGTTAGGTCTTACCCTTTATCATTTCTATTTCCCAGTATGGAAAATGAAAATGACATACTGCAAGATTCCCAAACTGCATGTTCTTCCAAGAGGAAAAATGAACCCACAAACAAAGATCACCTTAAAACATTTGGAGTTTCTTATCATTCAGATAGTCCTGTCTTGGGTGTTTCAAGAAAAATACAGACGGAGAAACACTTCAGTGACGCTTTCTTATTTCACCTACAGGTAACTGATCAGACTGAAGGGGGAAGAATGACAAAAAAATTTGGATGTCAAGATAATTCACTTTGTGACGACAGTGAAAGGGAAGAAGCTGAAGCAACAGAGTACCAAATCTTAGATACGAGTGAGGAGTTACCGGATTTAACAAGTTCAGATCTAAAATTTGATGTAAAAATTCCTTGCAGTCACATTTATTCCCCTTCAAAGTTACTAGAAGATAAATTAAAAGAAGATGGTTCAGAAATCATAGAATCTTCACCAAAGGCAACTGATCAGATGGAAAGGGGAAAAAAGGCAAAGGATTTTGGATGTCAAGGTAATTCACTTTGTGACGGCAGTGAATGGGAAGAAGCTGAAGCAACAGAGTCTCAGATTTTCGACAAGGATGAGGATTTACCGGATTTAACAAGTTCAAATCCAAAAATTGAAGTAAATATTCCTTGCAGTCACATTGATTTCCCTTTTAAGCTGCTAGAAGATAGACAAAAAGAAGATGGTTCAGAAACTATAGAATCCTCACCAAAGGCAAAAAAACTTCTTGGAGAATTCAGCAAATCAGAAAACAAAACAAAAATGAGATTAGAATCAAAGAAAAAAATTTCAAAAAAAAATAACGTTGAAGAAGCATATGTTCCTGGACATATTACATCAACAGACAGAGAAGATGGTAAAGCTTGTTCATCACTAGTATACCCAGATTATGTTCCAAGTTGTGTAAAGCAGGTTGAGTGTAAAGAAAAGGATCAAAGTGTTTGCAGTTGTAATACTCTTCTTTATCGAAGGAGTCTCAGACTAAAGGAAAAAGAAAAGCTTACCAGTAGTGAAGGATTACCGGAAGGTGCTGCAAGGAATAGTAGTCTTAGTCCTTCCTTAGACCCCTCAGGCTCTGTTGCTCAACTACCAATACAAAAATCTTTGCATAAATCTAAAACTAAGTGTAAGGGTACTAAATCTAGTGATAGAATTACTCCAAAGAAAGCTAGATTAGAAAAACTACAATTGTCAAAAAAAACTTTGAAAAATATTGCTATTATTGAAAAGTGCCGCAAAGCAATGGAGTTGCGTGAGAAACAAAGTGCAAATGAACTGTCATTTCCAGAAAATACATTTGATTTTTCCAGTGACATTGATCAGAGTGATTTCTCCCAAAAAACTAATCATAAAACAAGGAATAAAAAAAATAAGCTCAAGTTTAATGCCCATGTCCCACAGAATCAACCTAAAATGACTGATTGGATTGCTTCAAAACAAAATGGAAAAAAACCCTGTCAGACTATCACAAAACATATTGAACAGAAGTCAAGACCAAGCAAAAATCACTCCACAAAATCCAAAACCAAAAGTTGTAGTGCAGTGAAAAATGATAAACACTTAAGTGGTGCTGATGTATTTTCAGAAACTAGTGAGCTTAGTGAAAGGGTTGAAAGTGAGGGTACCTTTAACTGTACTGTAAACAGTGACTCGGCTCAAAATTTTGAAATAAACAGTGGTAATGTAAGTAACTTCAGTGATTTAAACTGGAATAGACGCAGAAATCTGTATATGTCACAAGAAACTGATGTCTTTGATACTACTTTAAGTAATGGAAAAAATATTAATAGAGATTCTGAACAAAGTCATGAAAGTGAAAGTAATTTCAATGAATTACAGTCAGTCCATTCATTCATGCCAGATGAGACACCAAAACATAACTCCAGTAACATATGCTTTTCAAGTTTGGAAGATGACACACGCATTCTACAATTTGAAGAAGATAGTTTAACTGAACCACCAATGAATCTTGGCTTTGATGGTATGTACTCTGTCTTTCACTTTATTATAGACTTCACATCAGTGCTGTAATTTTTGCAATGTTAGAATTCCTTTTAATGGAAGAAATTCCTTGTATTTATGCATTGCCTAGTGCAGTGGTTCCCAAACTTTTTCACATGAACCCTCTTTTGCTTTTTATCAACCCCTATTTTTAAAAATAAATTTAATCAACTTTCATTCAATTTTAAACCTTGTACAGTATTTGTAGTTTTATTAATTTCAGGATCAGACTAATTTGTACTGATGCAGGAAATATTTTATCCGTGTATCTCTTTCATATGGGGAAGATGAAATATACATACAGTATTTAGAATTATTTGGGTAAAAAAATTTTTTTTTAACTTTATTAGAATTGATTTTATAGATTCTAGTAACAACTTTTCTTATGGTTTTTCATAAAAGAATTGAATTCCCATTATATTACGGTAATGTATATCGTGTCCAAATATTTTGTTTAATGATCTTTTATTTATTCAGGATCATTATGGCAAAAAATTCGTCTCTCTTAAAACAATTAGAGCAGATATTGTGAATAAAAGTTTACACACTTTTTGCTCACCATAAATACAGTATACAGTAATATCTCCGTTAACCGGAATCCCTCAGACCCGGAACTCTCCGATAGTCAGAATTGAAATTTTCTCGGAAAATTGTTCCCAAAGCCGGATTTTTCCGGAAAATTCTGGCTTTGGGAACGATTTTCCGAGGGGCACATTTTCTGGAAAATTCCGCACAATTTTTTCTGATACATGGAAAATTAAGGAGATGTGGGAGTTTTTTCCGGGTTTGAGAAATTAAAATTAGACGCATTTTCTGGAAATTCTGAGAAAATTTTTCCGTTACCGGTACCTGGAAAATTCCGGGGATGAGGGATATTTTTCCGGGTTCGAGAGATGATGTAATGGGTAATTTCTGGAACTTCGGAGAACATTTTTCTGTTACCCGGAAAATTCAGGGGATGATGGGTTTTTTCCTGCTTTGAGCGAGTCGTCTCGTTACCCAGAAAATTCTGGGGATGACAGGCTTTTTCCGGCTTTGAGAGAGTCATCACGTTTTCCAGAATTCTCTCATTCCCGGAAGTGCTCTGCACCAATTGTTCCGGCTAACGGGGATATCACTGTACAGTGGTCCCTCGGTTAACGAACACAATTTGTTCCAGAAGGGCGTTCGTTAACCAAAAATTTTGTTAACTGAAACCATTGTTTCAATGGGATTTGGGGTAATTGGTTCCAGCTCACCGAAAATTACATACAAAGTAAAAAAAGAAAATGCAGTAAAGTACACTTACTTTGAGGTGTGTATGTAGAAAGCTCCTGGTTGATGATGATGATGATGATGGGAATTAGAAGTGGGGGTGGAGGAGAAGGGAGAAAAGAAGGAAGTGGGGGTGGAAGAGAAATCACCCCATGTTTGATGCCGTCATTTCACCCATAAAATTTTAAGTTCACTAGGTGTAATTCGAGATTATTTTCTTTAAATCAACACTGCACTGCACTATGTATTGTCAATATGTTAAATAAATTTCAGAATGACCAATAATTGTACTGTAAAAACGTAAAAATACTCTGTGTTCAAGAGACCCACAAGCAAGGTGCTTCCTCCACTGAACAGAGATACAAACTGAGGCCTTGGTGGGTGAGTGAAGTGGCTGATGGGCGCACCAAAAACTAGTTACCTGTACTGCAATTATGTTAAATAAGTGTTAAAATGACAAAAAAAATTAATACAAAACATGGAAAATTATTGAATAGTACAACCTTCTTGATATTTACTCCAATTTTAACGAATTTAAGCCTTAGAACCGATTTCTGTATTGGCGCAATTCGTTAACCAAAATTTTGTTAACCGAGGCGTTCGTTAACCGAGGGACCACTGTATATGCTGGCAGCTTCATGCCTCAAAAGTACCTTCATTTATCAGCCTGAATTATTTAGATTTTTAAATAAATCTCTGTTAGCCGGAATCCCTCAAACCTGGAAGTCTCCGATAGCCGTAATTGAAATTTTTTGGAAAATTATGGCTTTGGGAATGAATTTTCAAAAGGCAAATTTTCCAGAAAATTATAAAAAAAAATTTCCCTATACCCAAAAAATTCTGGGGATTGAAGCCCTGTCATTATATCATTGTGAAATATTTTGCTTAAAGATCTTTTATTGGGAATGTTTTGTAGAGAATTTATTCCCAAACATTATGGCACCAAATTCATCGCTTTGACACTGTTGGATCAGATATTGTTAATAAAATTTTATACACATTTTCGCTTGCCATAAATGATTTCACTTGTGCTCTCAGTCTAATTATAATGGGAGAATTTGTCTGTGAGAGAGGAGTTGATGATGTACGTAGCTTAGCATCAAATGTGATGCGTAGTTTAGACTCACTTAGACTCTCAGTAAACTTTCTCCTGCACCTAGAAACATTCCGGGAATGTGCGATAGTGGTTCTTCGTATGAGATGTGTTGTTTAGAATCTCGGAAACTTTTCTCAGTACCTGGAAAAATTCCGGGAATATGGGATTTTTTCCGGGTTTGAGAGAGTCGTCTCGTTTACTGTATTCAGATTAATGGCTTTTTTTTTTATCATGCACTTCAATGGAGCAGAAGTTGCACTTACTAACTTGTATTCAGTACAAATGACAGCAGCATCCTCACTCAATTTTTTGGAGAATTCTCTACCTGGAGTAGAAACATAGTTTATCACTGTAGTTACAGGAACTTAGTCTTGTGATTCTTCTCATATGTGCTGTACATTGTTGAAGTTAAAGACTACCCTATACTTACACTAATTGGGGGTGGGGGGGGGCACAACTCTCATTATTTCACAATGGGCTTTTGGTTCCAAACATTACAGAATATGAGGCTCTACTATAGTACTCCCAGTTCTGTGTCTAAGGGTTAAGCCAGACCTAAAAACCAGAAGTCATGGTTATAATTCACAAGGTACTGTACTTAGTTTCAGGTTCAACCCAAAAATATGATTTTATGACCAGTCACTCATGTTTGTAAAAAATAAATCTTGTCCATAACTGTTATAATTATTGTTATTATAATTAAAATTTTGTATTTATTTATTTTATTTATTTATTTATGTATATATATATATATATATATATATATATATATATATATATATATATATATATATATATATATATAATATATATATATATATATATATATTTATATATTTATATATTTTTTTTTTTTCAGATGAAAATTCTGTAATTTTTTCTGATGGAGGAACTCTTGAGTCACAAATTAACAGCTACAACAGACTCCAACAGATGACCGTAGAGGAGCTTGAAAATAGACTTGTCCAAGCAGTACCATATTTAGAAAAGGTAACCAAAGGACAGGAACCAAACCAGAGGCACCAGGTATGCACAATATAGATTATTACAGATTTGGCAATAGAATATGTTAACAATAGAATATGTACTGTATTTAAATTCACTGTATTTATTTTGGATAGTGGGGAATATACAGTGTCCACAAAAATCCTTGCAACAAGGCCATGTTTTTGCACTCAGTGACATGTCACAAAAATATTTGTGTAAATTAGCCTATATGTATCACAAATTCGATTTATCCTACATCTGGCAACTTGGAGTGGTGTGAGTAAAGTCAGGCAGCAGCTGGCCTCCTCAGTATACCCTGAACAGCAAGTGCGAGTGTATTACATTGCATCGCTCCACGACTCAGCCTCCTAATTTCATGTGTATTTTCTACTTGCCCTATATTTCTGTGTGTAGTGCACCAGGATGGTTGGGATATACCTAAGAAAGGAAGAAAAGGCTCAAATTCTAGCCTGGAAGACAGAAATCTGGGTACAAGTGAGATAGCAAGACAAACAGTAAGGAATCGTGGCTCCATTTACTGGCTTTTGGCTGCTGCAGAACTGAAAAAAGCAAACCCAAAACTGCTTGGAAATGTACGTACATTTCTGAGCAGGTTTTGGTTTGCTTTCTTAGGTTCTGCACTTCATGCCATAGGAGATTGTCTGTGTTCTTGGTGCTGTAGTCTTCTTCGACCTTCCAGGAATGAGTTTGTGGGGCAATGATACGTCTGGTGGGAGGCTACATGCAGCCACCAGAACCCAGTGAATAATAGCACTTTTCCTTCCTGTTCGTTTCTGTCTCACTGATACCCACATTTTCTGTCTTCCAGGCTAAAATTTTAGCCTTCTCTTCCTTTGTTAGGTATTGAATGTCCCAACCATCTTGGGAGGAAGAGAAAGAAAACAAATTGTCATTCCTAGGCACGATAATTTGGAGAACAGAGCAGAGTGTAAAATATTCAGTCTACCGTAAGCCAACTTAAAAAGACGATTTTATTCACTGCCTTTTGACCCACAATGAAAGAACAAAATCAGGATTGGTGATAAGATTTTTCTTAAGGGCATGTAGGATATGTTGTGAGGAATTCCTAGAGGAGGAATTTGCCTATACAGTCGGCCCTTAACATACGCGGGGGTTACGTAACAGAGATACCCGTGGATGTTAAAAATCCGCGTATATGTGCTCCCCCCACCCCCCAAAAAAAAAACCTGGTCCCCCCATGTCCTTATTTACCATGTATACCTGTGTGTAGTTCAAGTTTTTAAAACCAAATTATTTGGCAAAAAATTAGGGGTCGATCTCTAAACGGGTAATAGTTTCGTAAGGTTGAAAAATATTTATCAGTAACTACCAGTAAACAATGGAAACGATGCACCAACGCACCACCAGCTGTGAGTGTCAGTACAGTTGCCAGGGCAGATCTCTTGCGTCATCATAGCAAGCCCAAAGTAGCCAAATCCATGGTATGGTAGCACAGGACGATGTAAAACAAAGTATTCATTTATTAAAGTATATTTATAGATACTGTACATAAATTTTTGTTCATTACATTTGAAACATCAATCTTTGTTAATTAAATTTGAAACAAAAGAAAACTACAATACCGTATTTTCATTAAAATATTGCATCACAAGTATATTTTACCTTAACTGTGACTGAATGAATATAGGTATTCTCAGAAATAAATATGGAAATACATTATTTTTGCTGGAATGACTTACATATTACAGTGAAAAGTGGGATAAAATCATGAAAACAATGACTTTCGCTTTCTTTCGTTATTCAAAAGATTTTACCGTAATCGCTTTTCGAATGGTTTTCAGTTAAAAAACTGTTGTACTCGTACTGTATTACAATAATATTCTATCCTATCATTAGCCTTATAATCCCACAACTGAAAACCATTCGAAAGCGATTACGGTAACATCTTTTGAACGAAAGAAAGAGAAAGTCATTGCTTTCGTCACAATTTTATCCCACTTTCCACTGTAATACGTACATCATTTCAGCAAAAATATTACATTTCCATGTTCTCAGAAATAAATGGTAGTTTTGTTGAAACGTAATGTACAATATTTAATATTAAAATGCAAAAATAGCTATAAAAACAATTAATACACCCGTAATGTACTGGCTGGCATCTCCACTCGTCCCTGCTCCCGCGTCCAAGGTCACCACTCCTCCCAACTCGCTCCCTCCGCTCCCTCCTCTACCTCCTCCACCTCCTCTGCCTCCTCCACCCCCTCTGCCTCCTCCACCCCCTCTGCCTCCTCCCCGTCACTACTGCCGACAACGAACACAAATGTTTTGTGAATAACTGCACCTCCACTTCCTATGTACAGTACTGAACTGTACTGTGCTGTGCATTTTTACAAACAATAAACATGGCAAGAAAAGCTATTAAAAAAAAAGAGATAAAAATTTCACTTTACTGTACAGTACCTATCCTCGGCGACAGGACGGGGGTCATCGGGCTCATCGTCACTCAATTCCATAACGGGTGGTGAAGTGGGGGCGACGGTGGATTCAGCTGCTTCCTCACTGCCGCCAGTGATTGATGGTGTTAAATCTCTCCTTCGGTGATCAAAGAACATGGTGATGGGGAGTTGTCGTCTCTTTCTTTCATTTCTTCCATGATGTTTTTGTATGGAGCGAAAACGTCATCCATCCCTCGCATGAATTTCAGGGCACGCACCATGGAGGGGTCCATACTATAGGCCAGGTTTTTCAGTGCCTCAATATTCCTGGTCATCTCCCCCAACTTCTCCAACGTTATTTCTTGGTGCTCTTCCTCATCCTCTTTCCCTTTCGCTTCCTCTTCCTTGCCTGAGTCTACTAACTCCTGTAGATCCTCCTCGGTCAGCTCAGTGTCGTGCTCTTCAATTAGCTCCCTAATCTCGTCCTCTGCCATGTCCTGGAAGCCTTCTGCAGCCACTTTCCTTGACAGTGCCAGGGTCTTTCTGAATATTTTCATTAAAATCCATCAAAATCATTTTCCTTGTCATCATCTTAAGCACCAAACAGCTCCTCCCAGTCTTCTTCTTGAACAGGGCTAGAGGGTACGTGTTTTTCGAATCGTTTTCAATTAAAAAAATGTTACAGCACATGTATATTTTACCTAAACTGTGCCTGAATGAATATATTCTCAGAAATAAATAGTAGTTTTGCTGAAACGTGATATATTTCAATGTAAAATAGGATAAAATACATGACGAAAACAAAAGACTTTACCTAACATTCCAATGTTCAAGAGATGTTACTCGTTTTTTTAATAGTTTTCGGTTAAAATACTGTTATATTACAATGATATTATATTCATACTGTGCTTGATATAATACAGTCACGGAAATGTAATATTTTTGCTGAAATGACGTACGTATTAGTGGAAAGTGGGATAAAATCGTGACGAAAACAATGACTTTCGCTTTCTTTCGTTCAAAAGATGTTACCGTAATCACCTTTCGAATGGTTTTCAGTTAAAAAAACTGTTGCATCACAAGTGAATTAGGATAGAATATTATTGTAATACAACAGTTTTTTAACTGAAAACCATTCGAAAGTTGATTACGGTAACATCTTTTGAACGAAAGAAAGCGAGTCATTGCTTTCGTCACTTTCCACTGTAATACGTACGTCATTTCAGCAAAATATTACGTTTCCATATTCTCAGAAATAAATAGTAGTTTTGCAGAAACGTAATGCATTTCAATGTAAATTAGGATAAACTACATGAAAACAAAAGACTTTACCTAACCTTCCGATGTTCAAGATATGTTACTCGTTTTTTTAGTAGTTTTCGGTTAAAACACTCTTATATTAGTGATATTCTATTCATACTGTGCTTGATATAATACATTCACGGAAATGTAATATTTTTGCAACTACAATGCTGATGTCAACACAAGCGTGGTTACAGCGAGACTGACTGAGTGAGGGAGAGCTATGCGTGTGTGTGTGTGAGGTAGCGGGAGCGGGCGGTGTCCCGTGTGAGGTGCCGCGCGCGAGTTGAATGTACTTCAATTACTTCAATGTACAGAATATTCCTCCGGCGGGGCAATCCGCGTATTATAAACCTGCGTATGTTAAGGGCCGACTGTATGTACAAGTGATATCTCCGTTAGCTGGAACAATTGGTGCAGAGCACTTCCGGGAATGAGAGATTTCTGGGTTACGGAAAAATATTCTTGGAAGTTCCAGAAATTGCCCATTACATCATACAGTATCTCAAAGCCTGAAAAAAATCCCTCGCCCCCGGAATTTTCCAGGTTGCAAAAATGTGCGCTGAAGTTCCAGAAATTGCTCTTTACATCATTACTCAAACCCGGAAAAATATCCCCTATCCCTGGAATTTTCCAGGTATCAGGAAAATTTTCTCGTAATTTTGTGGAAGATGTGTCCCTCGGAAAATCATTCTTAAAGTCTGAATTTTCTGGAAAATTCCGGCTTTTGGAACGATTTTCCAAAAAAAATTTAATTACGGCTATCAGAGAGTTCCGGGTTTGAGAGATTCCAACTAACGGATATACAGTCAACCCTATCTTTACGCGGTCCCACATTCCGCGTTTCCACGTTTACGCGGTACCCTGCCGGAACCAGGTTGGTGCGTGTGTGTACCCCTTTACGCAGGTGAAGTATAATTTTTTTATTTAGCTCATAAAATTCATACAAATTATCCGGCCAGAATATAATTTACATTGCTGGAATTCTTACAATTTGATGATCATTTTGATTATAAGCATCATAGATTTTGCATTAGACATACAAATTTTAGATCTAATGCAGGTATTTTGTTTACTCAGAGCAAATGTGTTATCTTTTGTGCAAAATATATGAAGTGTATATTCAAAATATTCCTGGTCTTGCAAGGAATCCAGCAATGTCAATTATATTATCCTAACTTTAATCTGAGGTATTATTTATTACTAAAAGTTAAAGTCTAGTTTTTTCACCCAACATTTCTCTGGTAGGGAGGGAAGGTGGGGGGTGGGGGGGAGGGAGAGACCGACCGACCATCTGGCGCGGTTGGAAGAGGGGGGGAGGCAAGGTGGGGTACTTTGATTGACAGATAGTGTCATGAAGAATATTTTATTTTTTTATTAACTGAAGATATTTGTTTTAGCTCAAAATTCATACAAATTACCCAGCCAGAAATAATTTACATTGCTGGAATTCTTACAATTTGATGATCATTTTGAATATAAACATCATAGATTTTGCATTAGACATACAAATTTTAGATCTAATGTAAATATTTTGTTTACTCTGAGTAAATATGTTGTCTTTTGTGCAAAATATATGACATTTATATTCAAAATATTCCTGGTCTTACAAGGAATCCAACAATGTCAATTATATTATCCTAACTTTAGTTTGAGGTATTATTTATTACTATACCTTAAAATCTAGTGGTTTTCCCCCAAAAATTTCTCGGAGAGGGAAGAGCCAGCGAGTGTAGTGTGAGAAGAGGGGGAGGGAGTCGAGTCCATTATTTGAATGGACAGTAACTTGGCGACTGTATTTCTCTATTTCTCTTAAGTATTAATTGTGTGCATGTACCATCATAAAATTAAGATGTTATTTTTACTAGAACATAGGTATTGTGTTGGAAAAAGTGGAGTTAGGGGGTCAGCCGGTCTCGATTTCATTTAATCCCATATGTTATGTTGTTCACTTTACGCGTTTCCCGCGGGTTCAATTGACCGCGTAAAGTGAGGGTTGACTGTATTACTTTATTTTATATATATTTGACTAAAATTTAATTAAATGTGCAATACAGGTATGTTTAGTGAAGGAACAGGCAACTTAGTTAGGCTTTGACGAGTGTTATCCACTGCCATGGAACCCCCTATTTCCCATAAGCCTTTAATCTTGCTCACCACGGATTTGCCAACCACAGGGAATTTCAGGAACCTATCCCCTGCGGTTGGCGAGGAACTACTGTACTTTTTTTTTTTTTTTTTTACGGACATTAGCTCACCCGAGTACAGGTCACTGACCAACATCGGGACCTCGGGAGTAAAGAATGACATTGTTTTCAGTCTGGGTGGTAAGATGGGGTGGCTTAATCTAACCTTTGACCTAATGTCAGCAGATGCATTGCTTAACTGTGCTGGTCACTAATCCTTCAGGTGGTCTCCTGAATCTGGATGGGAAGGTGAGGTCAGCTTAACGTGGTCACTAATTCCGGTTTTGGGTAAGGTAAGGGGCCCGGGGCGGTCGCACTGGTTGCCATACCCGAGGGACGGCTCTGCACACTAACCTATGTGTGGCATGAACACCAAATAGTCATGCTGGAACCTTATAACCCGTACTGGGCATCCAAACGATGGCGCGAATTGGCGATCGTTCCGGAATGTCAACTGGGGCGCCCTAGATGAACGTTTCAGAATGTCAACTGGGGCGTAGTGGTTAACTAACATGGAAAGGAGTAACTTTATACAATATGAAATCTGAATAAAGTCAAAGGCTTGACCTCATATGCTGAAATGCAAGATACCTGTATCCAATTATTTTTTGAAGATGTTGGCTTTAAAAGCTTTCAGTCAGGAACAATGACTTCCGACTCCTGTCACACTTCAAGCTGAGTAAATGGATCACTCCTGCTCAGACCTTAAGTCTCCTCCCACATTTTAATGCTGTTTCCACTGTTTTGTTAGCCAAAAGCTGAACCCCAAAGGACACCTTCTTTGGCATTAAATGGCAACATAATCTGAGAAGTTCCATCTTTTGTTCAGGATATGACCACATTAGTCATATGATAAGCTTAAGGAATGCCATCCCTTAGGAAAATGGATACTACTTGTTGTTTGTAAATTAAACATCACTCCCTAGCTTATTGTTGAGGAAATCAGGAGGAAGGGGAAAACGGCACGTGCTTCACCCAAGTTACCGTAGTTAAGACTTGAGGAAAAATAACAATTGTATATTTCATAGTTTTCCTTGAATTCCCCTTTTTCTTTCTCCTTTTATTTTTCTAAATAATTCTTTTTAATAAACTAACTAACATCCTTTTATGCTGTTCCCAGAATTTTTTGGTTGACACGATATGACAAGTGGCGGTATAATGCAAATTACAACAGATGATGACCCCACTAACCCTTCTTGGCTATGGGACAGAATTTGGTTATTTTGGGTTGGGAGTCCTGAGTGTTACCACTGAATTTATGATCACACACGCACACTGATAACTTTTAATTAATTTTTGTTATTTTGTTTTTTTAGATCTTCAAGAGAGGTGGAAGAGACTTACGAGAAATGACAGGTGAACTGATCTATGGAGCATACACTGAAGACCAGATCACCTGTGTTATTGATTTTATAAGAAAAACATTTTCATATCTCCCAAAGGCCTTCGGTGATGATTATATGGTAAGCAGACAAATTTGTCTTCACAATATACTGTATCAGGCTGTATTGGGTGTCACATATAGATACTGTAATTCTTTAATCTTTTGCATAGTTAAAGCATGAAATCCCTTGTAAAAAGTAATAACATAACCTAGTAGAGTACTTAGCTATGCTGTATAATAAATGTAGAAAATAGAGTAGCATTTTGAGACCAATGTAAAACAACAATAGAAAACATACAGTAAAACCTCGCTAAGGTGGACTAATTGGGAGGAAGGGTGTCCAGGATAAGAGGTTGTCCACCTTAGAGCAAATTTTTCCAGAAAGACCGCTATTAAAAAAAAAAAAAAAAAAAACGAGTACAACACCAATGTATTAAATTTTTATGACAGAAATATGTTTTTTAATAAAAATTAATAAAAAAAAATTAATGTACATAAAGTACGGTTCCCTTCGTTTCAGTTCACTGATAAGGTCTTGGGCTTAACCTTTTCACCACCCTTATGGATACCAAACACTTTCTTAAGGACCATGGTTATTGTTTAATTTTTCAATAATAATGCAAAAAAATATGATTGTCATTGCAGCCTCCGGCGAATGTATGAAATGTTTAAAAACAATACTGTAAATAATGATATAAAAAAATACCCAAAATACAGTACTGTACTGTATTTTATGGCAGGGAGTATACAGTATAGGAAAAAACTTTTGCCTATCTTTTCCTCCTGTAGCCATAGTTTTCTTAAAATAATATATACAGTACCAGGAAATGTGAGGAATAAATATAAATAATAGCAATAAATAAGTTACAACAAAATTACTGTAATGTAGTATTGCCAAATCAGTAAATAAAAGCTAAATGAAAGATTAACACTGTCACCATTTGCATACACTCCCTGTTTCACCATAGTAACGAAGATCATCTGGGATGCCGATTCCCTAGCAACACACCTCTTCCCTACACTCTGCGACCGTCCTCCCCTCCCTCACTGAGCCAGCTAACTCGTGTTCAAAGAAATGTATATTCCCTTTATGTGTTTGCCCATATGACAATTATTTATTTTTCTTTCTTTTTGTCACAAAATGTATGTAGGATGGTGTGTGCATGTAACTGAGTAAAAATAAATGAAAGTTACGTATATCTACCCAAAAATACGAGTTAAAAAACAACCATGACACCTCACAGCTTGGCCAATATCCTGGTGGTTACAGTGATCAAGTCTAACCTGGCTACAATGGCATGATTAATCACTATTATATCAGTGTTAATGCTCATAGGAGCGTTATTGATTTTTTGTTGCAGAATAAGATCCACAACGATGAAGCGTACTATATAATTCGGTCAAAACCTGTTACATAACAATTCACATATAACAAATGCTGTTGTATCAGGACACATAATATGAATAATACAATCAATATACAGTTCTTAGCCTATTAACATCTTAAATATAACACATGTTACAACTGTTGATACATCAGGAGACAATTTGTATAATATGATCAAATACAGTACAGTAGTACCCCGCTTAACGCGGTCAATTGAACCCACAGGGTACCGCGTTAAGTGAAAACCGCGTTAAGTGAACAACAGAACATATGGGATTAATTCCAATAGAGACTGGCCCGACCCCCAAACTCCACTTTTTGACGACACACAACTATGTTGTAGTAAAAATTTTATCTTAACTTTATGATGGTATGCACACACAATTAATAATTAAGAGAAATATCAATAATATTAGGTTTTTTAACACTTGCATTAGTAGAAAAGATGGCTGGGCACACGGGGATGGGGGGTTGGTTCCGAGGCAGAGGGCAGATTATTGGCCCTCACCTGTATCACTTGTATCAATTGTATCACTATCCACCACAGAGGCTTGTAGGGCCTCTTTGTCAAACCCCTCAAAGGCCATATAAGTCCATATCCTCACTATAATTATCACTATCACTGACTTGGGCCGGCTGTGGTGGGTGGCGGGTGAAGAACTCGGTAATGTTTTGATGACTCGGCGACCTTGTGCGCATCGTGCCCGCGCCGCTTCCCGCGTATATGATGAAAAATTCCGCGTTAAGTGAAAGTTCAGCTCTGGCGAGGCACCGCGTATATGATAAAACGCGTTAAGTGAAACCGCGTTAGGCGGGGTAATACTGTACATAAATATACTTATTAAAGTTATTTAGAGTTTTTAGAGGATAAAATAGTTCACAATCACACTCACGTTTTAGGGTCTAGGGTTTGACCAACGAGAACTGGTGTTATATCCTCTTGGTATATGTTAGTCGAACGGAGATGTTGTCTGTACTGCAGGGAGCGATAGACTGCCCTTTGAGCATTCACAGCTGCCTGGGCCGTTGCCTATTTAAACACTTCAGCAAGATTTGTTGTAGTAGGCAGCTACCAAACAGGGAGGTACTACTGCCTGGGAAGATATTGGAAGCATAATGTGTTGTCTAATGGTAGACCCTGCTGCAATATGGCATCACAAAAATTGTGACCAAGTCCCAGGTTGCTGATCTGACTTTCTGCTTCATTTACACGCAATTGCAGGGTCTCAATTGTTTCTCTTACCATTGACAACACAACATACATATATCGTTTCTCACTTTTGATTTTTTTTCATTTTTGTATTTATAGTTCTTTATTATTAATATTATTATTATTACAGTTACTGTATTATTATCATCATTATTTTATTATTTTATTTTGTTTGTTTTATCATAAATTTTATTTTTTATGAATTATTATTATTATTATTATTATTATTATTATTATTATTATTATTATTATTATTATTATTATTATTATTATTATTATTATTATTCGCCCCCCAGGCCCTGATGTGGGTCCGTGACCTGTGTCCAGGCTAATCCCGTAAAAAAAAATATCTCTCTCTCTCGTCTAGTTTATCTTATTGTGGCGGTAACACTCCCCCTGACAACGTATTTTACTGTGGCGGTAACAATCAGTAAACACTAATACTGTAATGACAGTAAATCAATTGAAATATGCAGGGAGGAAGGAGAGTTACAAGAGCAGACGATATTCTAACTAGTCACTCACTCGCTCCTGTTTCCAGGCATATGATTGAAATACATATCTTGTAGTCTAATTTGAAAACGGTGATGGGCACAGTGATAAACAAATGATACAAACCCTTCACTACCTATGAAAACATAATAAGAAACATTGTACCCAGTATCATTACTACTGTAGAGTGAATGAAATAATATTTCCACAAAAAACAATTGATAAATCTCTGGCACCTGTGTCCTGCAGACTGATGCCTTGGTCCCTTGAAATTTTGGCTCAAGGCAGACATGTCATCTGAGGAAATTGTTTTAATTTTTATTTACTTTTTTATTTTATTTATTTATTAATTTTTTTAATTTAATTGTTTAATTATTTTTTGGCATATAATTTTGTCCAGCTTAAGAGATATCCTCCTTAAAGCACTCTGCCTTAATGAGGTTTTATTGTATATCAGTTAAAGAACAGGTAGATACAGCACACAAATAAACATACATACCGTATTTCTTGGCATATAAGCCGAAGTTGTAAGCCCCCCAAAATTCCCAAAAATCATGGGGTCTGCTTATACAGCAGATCTAAATCATGAACCTTAAATATTTTTGGTGTACAGCAGCGAGACACACTACTTACTTCTCAGAAACTTCAATGTGACTGCCCCATCAGTTGTTATTCTCTTTCTGAGAACCCATATATAAAACAACTTTGAAATACAACTTTGTTATTTTAAAGACATGAACTGAAATGGCCTAAAATACTAAAATAATAGAAATACTACAACAGCGACATGACACGACTGTTGTTTAACAACTCTCTATTACTGGCGTGGTGTCTTTATTTAAGACATGGATAAAAACAATGACATCAGTAAAAATTTTCAAATACAATATAGAATTGAAATTGTTTAGAATCCTTCAAAATCTTCCTCTGAACTAGTGGTTCCTTCCGATGAATCCCAGTCCTCCGACTCGGCTGCGGATTCGGCTTCATCATCATCTTCCCACACCACATCATCCTCCTCACCATCCAGAGAATTGGATATGCAACATTTTTACTACTGTTTCTTTTTTTATGGCATTCCAAGAATCTTTCACAAATTCGCACAGCAACTCAAGTGGCGCAGCTCGCATATTTCATCCTTTTGTGAATAAATTCTCACCTTCAATCATCCACTTGTTCCACCTATCTCTAACTCTGTCCTTGAAAGGCTTATCAAGGAATACATCAAGAGGCTGAACAACAGATGTTAGTCCACCAGGTATTACTGCAGTATCTGTATTATGCTTTTTCAAGAACTTTTTCACTGGCGCAGTCAAGTGAGACCGGAACATATCCTACACTAGCAAACTACGCTCCTTCCTCAGTCCACCTGGCCTCCTACTCCAAATGTGTTCTAACCACAGC
Organism: Homarus americanus; assembly: GCF_018991925.1. Lineage (NCBI taxonomy): Eukaryota > Metazoa > Arthropoda > Malacostraca > Decapoda > Nephropidae > Homarus > Homarus americanus. The sequence goes on along the minus strand of NW_024733940.1, from coordinate 348,676 downwards.
CTAACTCCTTCTTCGTCCATCCAACCATTCTCCTGCATGTGCACATACCCCTCGCTGGGAACTTAACTTTTGGCATTGTTTTCCGCTTAAAGATAATCATGGGTTTCAGCTTTGTTCCATCTGCCATACAACTCAAAACCGCTGTGAAGTGTGCTTTTTCATGTCCAGTCGTCTTCACCAAAATAGTTTTCGAGCCTTTTGTTTCCACCGTTCGATTGCTGATCATGTCAAAGTTCATAGAAGTTTTGTCCATATTCCCGATACAGGTTAGAGGGAAATTGTGGTTGCGCTGTATTTGAATAATGTACCGTTGAAAACATGTGATTTTGCTCTCCAGGTCATGGGGTAACTTCTGTGCAATTTTAGTTTTCTGTCTTAATACTAATCCTTTTCTATTCATAAAACGACTACACCACCCTCTTGTTGCCTTGAAGTCTTTACCGGTGTCTGGATTTGACTTGGCCAGCTTCATTGCGTAAATACATATGGCATTCCTGGTGATGACGTATCCACACACTCGGTTCTTGTTGACCCACTCAAATAATTTCACTTCCAGTTCTGGCCACTGTTGTTTACCTCTTCTCAGGGCACATTTTGTTCTGGGGATGTCTATTAACTTTTCTTCATCCTTCTTCCACTCTCGAACCTGCTTCTCGTTAACGCCGAATTCTCTTGCTGCTGCAGAGTTGTTTGATACCTTTGCAGATCTTACAACTTTTAACTTGAATGATGCGTCGTATTTCATTTGTTTTGCGGGTGGAACCATTTTACCATAAGGTTTAAGGACAACCACCTCATAGATATGGAAAATGCCAAGTGGAGAAAATGTGGAAACAGATAAGAGGTCGACTATGAAGGTGAGTCAGTCCAGTATCGAATGTCAAACCGCTCGTAACGGTAATGCTCATAATGAGATAAGAGGTCGACTATGAATGTGAGTCGGTGCAGTATTGAACTTCAAACCGCTCGTAACAGTAATGCTCATAATGAGTTGAGTTTGGGGGTCGGCTTATACACACGACATCAGCCTAGAACTGATATTTCAGCTAAATATTCGGGGGTCAGCTTATAAGTCGGGTTGGCTTATACGCCGAGAAATACGGTAAATGAGAAAAAAATTAAGCATTATTATGGACACTAACCAACATGAGACAGTAGATTCATGAAGCACTCTGGGATAAGGTGTTGAGGTAATTGTTGCTAAGTAATGGCTGTAACCCTTACCCACCCTCCTGACTCTAGCCCTGAGTTTTTCAGTTTAGGGTCATCATAGCACTGCTGTTGCCTGTTCCCATTATGCTGACCACATTTTCTCCTTTTTTGGTGGAGGCTTTGTTGATGAAGTATGTATAAGTCCTATCTATCAGATCATCATGGAAACTTTGGTAGTTGTCAGGCTTGTAGTCCTTGTACCAGCCCCACCATAGATGTGTGTTGGTTTATTATTACCTATAATTTGAACATCTTCATATGCGCTGAGAAGTGAGATAAGTCCTTCCTACCATTGGTGTTTGTGGTGGAGTCACCTAATTTCTTGTGTCTAGTATTCAGGTCACCCATCAGGACAGTGGGCTCAGTGTGTAAAAAGTCTGGGTGTTCTGTGTACTGAAGCTGATCTGAGGGAGCATAGGCATTTAGCACGTTGAGCGTGGAGTTGCCCAGGTGGATAGTGATCCCATGGTATTGAAGGTTGGTAGTCTTTTTGGATACAAGAGGTACATGCAGGAATGACTTCTTAACATACATCAAACATGTGTGAGTAGAACTAGGATCATAATACACATAATTGGGCAGACTGGGTGGGGGCTTACCATTAGGTGTGAGACACTCCTGCAGACACACAATATCGATGTCCTCAGTCACAACTTTGTGGTGTAGGTCAGGGTATCGTTTTCTAAGGGATGAGATGATCCAACTCATCACCTTCACCGCTCTGTATCTTTGTCTGGTATTAACTCTGGCCATTATGAACTGTATTTGGAAAGAAGCAAAAGGCACTGTATGATACTGTTTTTTTTCAACGCTGCCTGTCCCTTTGGCAGGCAGTAGGCCATTTAACCTTTTTTAAAAATTTCTGGAGCATGTCCTGCTCAACAATTGTATTTCAGTGGCAGACAACAACACACTTTGGTTACACTCGACATCACCGCCATTTTCTGTTTCTGTTTGTTCATCTTCACTGACCATGTCCACAGAGGCATCAGTAGAACTGTTACCAGTATCACTATTTTCCTCTGCAGGGACACTAGTTCCTGGTGGGTCTTGAGTTTCCACATCTGGTACTGACATCTGAATGTCTTCAGTTTGACTGTAATCTTTCCATAGCTGCTGCACTGTGTTGGTGGTGTTCTTTTTCTGTAGTGTATCACAGAGGCTCTTTAACATATCACTTTGAGCTGTAAATTGAGCTTTGGGTTCTTTAATTTCATTTTTCAAATCATTGATCTCTTCACTTTGTGCAAGTTCACGGGGTGTGTTGGCAGCTACCTGTTGTGTCGGTACGTCTGTGTTGCCCCATGCTGATCTTTCGATGACTGCTGATGATGATCCTGGAGCTTTGGTGGGGAGGGTGGGCCAGGGGTTGGCCGTAGGGAGTACCCTAGCAGCAGTAGTGTTTCTTGAGACCTGCCTGGGTGGCGGGTCTGGGCGCTAAAGGGGCGTAGGAGCTCTAGGACAGTCAGGGTGCCAAACAGGAGCTCCAACTGATTTGCAGTTAATACACTTCTGTTGAATGGCACCCCCTTGAGCAACTGTATCTCTGCAAGCCTGTGTTGCATGTTGTCTTGAGCAGAGACCACACCACGGTTTAGTCGAGGGGCATAATCAGGCCACATGGCCCCAGTGTTGACAAATTACTTCTTGTTAATCCCTCTTACATTGATGTTTTGTTTTTTTTTGGAGGGGAGGGGGGCATTTGTGGGTTTCTTGAACTGTAGGAACTTGGAGGAAAGGAATTGTTTATCTTTGTAACAGCTCAATATGCTGTGAAGTAAAAGTCTTGTGAATTACAAACTAAGGTAAAAACTAATTATCACCAGGGGTGTATACTTGGATTGTGTCCCTTCCCAGATTTTCCATGATAGGGCAGGATGGGGCCTGGTTACTGCTCTTTTGATGAGTAACCCACCATGGTTTCTTGTAAAAGGAGAGGTGAATGGAAAAAAAACGACTTTTGATTAGAATTGTTAAGCAAAAACAGACTGCACATTACTGGGTTGCATGAAGGTGCTAGTATATCCATTTATGTGTTTTAATTCTTCATTTACATTTGTGTGGGATGAGACCAGTTGGGTTCAAGAGATGCGTGAGCTTAAATATGGTGGGAGGAGAGCCAGGGGTAGGCCAAGAATGACATCTGGAGAGGTTATGAGAAATGACATTAGAGTTAGGAACCTAACTAGAGATTGCAAGAGTCTGTGCAGCATGAAGAGCTGCCATTAGGTAATTGTGGCTAACCCACTCAAACATGGAAAATGGATGTAAAATGATGATGATGGTGGGATGGAGCAAAGTGTACAGAACTTCGAAGGAGGGGAGAGGATATACTATAGGAGATTAATGCAAGACAAGCATAGAAAACTATAAGAAATGGTTGAGACAGTAAAAATACCCACGCTCATATCCTTCATTTGCATTTATAGTATACAAAGGGAATCTGGTAGTGCTATGTAGAAATATGTTTGCATGTAAGGTTGAATATATTTGTGCAAATATTATATCATACTTTATTAATTTTGTTTTATACAGAGTTTGCAGTACATCTGGAAAGTTTTGGGTCCAACAATGTTCATCAAGATTGTCATGGAGAATGAAGAGATCACACAGGATGAGGCAGAAAAACTTTTAGTAGAATTTTCTCTAAATACAAAAATTAGAGGTAGTAACAGTCCCTCTCCAATATAGTCCAGCATCATAAACATGTACAGTATTCTTTTTCCCTTACACCTTCTGGTATGCTCCATTATAGCTGTTGTATTATTGAATTAACAAAGGTGATGCAGAGATTTATCGTGAAAAAAAAATTGATATAAATCCAAATTAATTAAGTGTGGTTGTGTTTGAAAGGAGATGAGTCAGAATGTATATTATACATAAACAGTTTATATGTACAGGGGGTCTCTGACTTACTAACGTCCGACTTACGAATGCCCGCCAATACGAACAGGGTTAAACTTGAAATTTACGGTATATATTTACCAGATGACTTATTTTTTTACTTTCACTTACTGTATTTTGTCATTCTTGTTTTTTATTTTGTCTTAAATTAAATGATTTTAGATGCATATAGGGACTTAGGCTATGATACAGTGGGATTTTAAACATTATTCAGTCAGTACAGTATGCACATAGCATGTGTTCCGACTTATGTACAAATCCAGCTTAAAAACGTCCTCAGTAATGGAACCCGTTCGTAACCTGGGGACCTCCTGGACAGAGATTGGAAAATAATATTTTTACTGTACAGCATACAGTATCAGGATTACTACTGTTAAAATTACAGCTGTTGGAAAGAAAATTTGCATGCTAGAAAATACTAAATATTTGCTAAGTTGCTTCATCAATACAGGCATTCCTCCTTTTACAAAGAATTCAATTCCAGAAAAACCTTTTGTAAATTGATATTTCATCAATCAAACCAAATTTTTCTATACATTCTCAATATAAAAGCTAAGATCCATTCCCACTAAAAAAGAGAGATTCCCAGATCATATTAAAATGCTAAATAACATGCTTTTCATGATAATTTTCAGTGAAAACATTGATTATAAGCTAATAATGAGCTAAATAAGTCAAATACATGCAGTACAGTATGGACCAGAAATAATTTTATACTTGTACAGTACTTATGGGAAGCCAGATGATATTGGAAACAAATTGAACAGTATGAAATGTTGACCCAACATATATATTGATTATATTATTCCCTGTTGCTTTGTTTACTTGACATGATTACTGTAGTCACAGAAGCTTTGAGGCATAATGGCACTGGTTTAAATGTCAGTTTTGTTTAATATTGATTTTATTTTTTTTCACAATGTCCTCAAACAAACATAAGAGTGATAGATCTGAGTGTAGCAGTGCTACAGTGCTGGCTTCAAATGTTTAAAAAGCAATGCCTTAAAGCCATTAGAAAAAACAAAACATTGTCTGCACACAAAGAGACAAAATGTTCTATTCCATCCACCAGACCACACAATATGGAGAACTGCTATCAGATAACTGTAGTTAACCCACTCAAACATGTAAAATGGTCATAAAACATTGATGATGAGGATAAAGTAAGGATGTGGAGGTACTGTAGTGCATACCCTTCATCGAAAACTCAGGAACCATCTTTAGGTATGGAGACTCTGGTTAGTCAACATGACAGAAGACACCTACAGAAGCTGTGCAAGGCTGTATCAGCACATGCATAAAGGAGCATAATTTAGGACCTGAATGAGGAAAAAAAAAATATGTAGGTTTGCTGTTTGGTTCAGTTCCCAAATTTTCTCAATTATTTAACCTTGCCTGCTGGGAGGACTTTATTTATTTATTTTATTTATTTATTTATTATTATTATTATTTTTTTTTTTTTTTTTTTTTTTTTTTTTTTTTTTTTTTTCCAAAAATCTTTCTTCTTTCTTTGGGAATTCTATGTCTGTGAGGAAGACCTTTGTACACCTTCATTACAGGGTCACATTCTAAGTGCAATTTCTTAACCAAAGATTTTTTTTTTTTTTTTTTTTTTTTTTTTTTTCCATATGCTTTAATTATTGACAACTGGCATAATTTCCAAGCAAACTTCTGCTTAGGAATTCTCATCATGGAGGTCTGTTCTTCCTGTTTATTATTCTTATTAATTGCTAAGCATCTCCAGTAGTCTTATTGCTAAGACTAATTTTAAGGCAGACCTTATAAAGGTGATGTTAACATCGTGGGTGACCTTTGTGGCCCAAGTAGAGGAAGCTACAGTATTTATACCTTAGCCATGGATTTTCTCAAGGTACTTGGTTGCATAGAAGTGATTATTTAGGCAAACTTCCTTTTGGGTTCTCAGTGATTTTCTTAGTCTATAAGAATATTTGATCAGAGACAACTGGATGATTTGGCTAAGTTTTGTTTAGCTGATGCACTGATGCAATTGTTTAAGTGGAAACATCATTATACATACAGGCAGTCCCCAGGTTATGAACGAGTTCCATTCTTGGGGACGTTCTTAAAGTGAAATTGTGCGTAAGCCGAAACACATGTTATGTGCATACTGTACTTACAGAACAAATGTTAAAATCCTGCTATATCATAGTCTAAGTCCTTATATAAATCTAAAATCACTTAATTTGAGAGAAAAAAAGAAATAGAATGTCAAAATACAGTAAATGAAAGAAAAAAATAAGTCATCAGGTACATAAATTACTGTAAATTTAAAGCTTAATTTTGTTCGTATCGGCGGAAGTTCATAAGTCAGATGTTTGTAACCCGGACTGCCTATGCTGAAGGATAAAAACAGCTTTTGGGAGAAGTGTACAGCTTGTCACCCTTCTTTTATATGACTGATAAAGTTTAAAAACTTGTCTTCTCATGAGATTCACATTTATGGTGTGCTGTGTAGATCAGTGAAGGGGTGATAGAGGGTAGAAGAAAGGTCTCCGAGAACAGCACAGACCTTCACTTTGATGGATATGGGTCCTCTTCTTCACATTATAAGAGTACTGTATTGCTTGGGAAGATGATGAAATTTCCAATAGGTTGAGACAGGTAGTGATATTTTACCAGAGAAGGGAGTCTTTGAAATTCTAGGATTTAATTTATATTTCAAGAAAATATACAGGTACTGAAGTTGATTACAGTGCCAGTATTGTATATTCTTTGATGGAATCTGTGGACAAGCAGTATTAGTCACTTTGGAAAAGTAGTTATGGAATTCCTTGTTTGGAATTTTGAAAATCAAGATTATTTGCCAACTTATTAGCCTCTTATAAGTTTGTTCTCGCTATACTGTACCTCTGAGAGGATTTTGCTATTTACATTTCTTCTAAAGTATTGAGGTTTTTTTTTTTTTTTTTTTTGAGACCTACATTCATTTTCCTTCAAACTCTTGCGCCAGGGAGGAAAGTCTCTTGAGTTACATTCTCTCAGGTGAAGTGATGTTTTACCACTTTCAGTCCATCAAGTAATACTATGCCAAATTTTATGTTTGAGGTTATTAGTTTCAAACTTGGAAACATGCAGATGTGTCTCATCATTACTGATTTCCTTTAAAGGTAGTTTAATATTATTTTAGGGCAATTCCTCACTAATTATTATTTACTGTTACCCCTGTATGGTAATTTATAATTCTTAAGGTGGAAGCAAATGGAGCCTATATTTCCAGTAGTGTACTCTGGTTAAGGCAGTTTAATATTACAAAACCTGATAATGTTCCTCTGGTGTATGATTAAACTGGTATCATGTTATCCTTGGCCTTCATGCACTCTAAAACCCTCAAGTCTGTTCAGAGCATGGGGGAACGGGGTATTGACTTGGATATAACATTGAGCAATACCTAAATGAGGATACTATTGTCCTCATCCTCCCAATGGGGTAGGTGATTTATCTTGAAAGTTTAAGGTCTGTCATATCCTTCTGGTTTTCTAACAAAGCCACATAATGTATTTGACAAACAAGAAGCATGGATGTGGTAACATGTTGGCAAAATGTCTCCTGGAATTTAGTGGATTCCAGTGTAGAGGTAAAGATGAAGGATACTTGTATTACTGAATTTATTCAATAATTAGATGCCTGGTTTTCCACCTTTAAACATAATGGTTAAACAGATTGCCTGTCCCAGTTTAGTTAGAAAAATAAGATTTCATGTTCAAGCCTCATTCAAATAATCCTGTAAATTGTGGGGTGTTTTATGGTATGGTATTGCTTAGCTTTGTAACCATCTGTTGTAATATATCCATCAGATTTTTGTGTGCTCAGTAACTGAAATTTCCTCTTTGTATTTTGTGTTTGTTAATTTATATTATTAAAAATATGAGCCAGTTTTCCCCCAAATTACTTATTCACATAAGTACACTACTGTACTGTATTTATATTAATTTATTTAAAAATTCGATGGGTGTCATTTAATTTATTTTCTTTTTACAAGTTGACAATCCCTTATCCGAAATCCTTGGGGCCAGATGCATTTCGGTTTTTGGAATTTTTCAGTTTTCAGAATGGTTGGGGTTTATTTTTTTTTTTATTTATTTTTTTTTTTAAACAGGGATCAGCCCACCCGGGCACAGGTCACTGACCCACATTGGGGCCTGGAGGCTAAAATATAATAATAAATATAATTATAATAATAATAATAATAATAATAATAATAATAATAATAATAATAATAATTCATAGGTCTAGGTCGTGTTTCTCACTTTTGATCTTTTTTCCATTCTTGTATTTCTTTATTATTATTATTATTATTATTATTATTATTATTATTATTATTATTATTATTTTATTGTTACAGTATTATTGTTATCATTCTTATTTTATTTTTGTGTATTTTTTATTAAAAATTTTATTTACTATGAATAATTATTATTATTACTGTATTATCATTATTATTATTATAATTATTATTACTACCGGTATTACTATTACATTTTCACCCCCTAGACCCTGATGTGGATCAGTGACCTGTGCCCGGGTGGGCTAATAATAATATAAAAAAAAATTGCTCCACAAAAAAACTTTCGGTTTTTGGAATTTCGGATAAAGGGTTGTCAACCTGTATAAACATATGCCTCCGATGTGAATTACTGTACAGTGTATGAGGAAGGTGGCTCATTTTGTGAGATGGAAGTACAGTACAGTATGTCTGATCTCTTGTTATAATACAGTACTGTAGTTGTAATAGTGTACAGTGTATGACTGGTTGAAAAACATTTAATTTATTTAATACAGTACTGTACTTGTACTGTATTGTCTCAGTTACTTTTGGCACAAATGGTGTATACTGGTATCATTTTGTTAATGAACTGTATAGTGTAAATTTAAATTACCACATTTCAAAATACAAGATTAATTCAAAATTCAAAGTGATGGCAGCTACAGTAGCAGAGATGATGTATTTATTGCTGAATAGCATCCAATACTAAAAGGTTACAGAGGCATTTTGGGAATTTAAGCATTATTACCAATGTATACAGTATATTAATTTGCTTGGTTTCATTGTCCTGAAAGTTTTGTGTTTTCTTTGACCCACTGCACATGTAAGAGCAGAGGGAAAATAAAAGTATAGATGGATATTGAATACTGTACCTTGTAATACTGTAATGTAAGTCCTCAAATATTCTTGAAGATTGTAACTTGAACACCAAGTGCCATTTTTATTCACCTTGTAAACCTGCACTTGGTCCATTGTAACCAAAGTTTAGTAACATTACTCTAAGCAGTTATGCTATGAATGTACAGTACAAGCAGTTATGCTATGAATGTACAGTACAGAGTTTCTACTGAAATTGATCCTTTAGTTTATGAAATTGCCACCACCTCAATAACGTATGAAATAGCCATCACCTCAGCAACACAGGATGAACAACTAAAAGGTGTCCTGAGGCTGAGACGTGAAACTACAGTTATAGAATCATTTAAGGTTTAGGGTAGGGGTTTTGGCTTTAGGAAAAATCTTTCATATTTCTTGATTGTTATAAGATTTGACTGAAAGGTGTAAAGGTTCTGAAAATCTCCAGGTTTAGTTCACCATTTTCACCTCATTAATGAGGTTGGGAATGGAGTAAAGTTGATATATAATTTCCAAGATACAGTGGCATATTTTACAATTTAAATGGACCCAAGTGCTAATAGGCCCTAACATAATGGTTAGCATTAAGCTTATTGGCTTTGGGATTCACTTGACTTACTCCATTGATAAAATTCGAACATACTGTATCTTGATACATAGACTGAAGAAGCCACAAAGCTCCTAATTAGAAGACTTCTGTGTTCTTTTGAAAGCAATATGTGTAGCATGTGAAAAAGAAGATATTGTATGTTTACATAGGAGTGTGTCTGGTCATTATACATTGTAGGATTGAGAGAACCAAAACTTGATTAGGAATAAATACTGTACGAAAACAGGGATGTATCGAAGTTGAGAATGTGTGAAAATTTAAGTGACAGTGGAAAAGGAAGGTGGAAAGTATGAAGAGATTTTGAGCACAGAATATGGATAATATCAAAGAAAATTATTGTGGAGAATGCAAAATCGAGAGAAATTTAGGGATGTTTTTAATTTGATACTGGGTAAATAGCTATGTAGGAGAAGGAAGGGAATGAAGAAGAAAAATGAACATGGTGAAATGAGATAAAACTGTACTGTAATAAAGAAAATAGATATCATAAAACATGTAAATACTGTAATCATCAGTGAAGGAAGAAATTGGAAGACAGGAGAAATATACTGGTACTGTATTTACCACAGACTGAAAGGTCAACCAAGTAATATGTCGAACAATCGACAAACTCTGTAGATATGTTCATGATTAAGCTTTGTGTTAAAATGAAGGTCTCACACCTGTACAGTGAGACCAGAATTAAATGAATGAAGTACAGGTACAATATACTGTATTACCAAGAGTACAGTATAATTAATAATGTATTGAACATTATGCTGTACCATATTTTGTGCCTTTGCTCATTCCGGTAAAAAAATGTGATTTATCATTAAGGAGGTGTTTACATCCAAATGTGAGTGAACCAGAAACAAAGGGTATGCCATATAACAGGGTGATAATGTATGTGAATAGAGTTATGTACTGCAGCTACAATATATTGAAAGGGCTTGAAAGAATACAGTAACTATATTTGTTTACTGATATTAAACAAGGTGTAATGCTGAGAACTTGGGCACATAGGCAATTAGATATCTGATTACAATGTGAAAGACTCTACTGTGTAATGTACTTGATTGAATACTAATGTGTACAGTTATAAAGGTCTCTTATTACACATGTCTGCATCGATTCTGTTGTTTTAATATTCATTGCTGTTTTATAAAAATTTTGGTTTACTGAATATGAAAATGATCTACATCTAGTTTTGCCCATCACATGTGGTACAGTTTTTGTTTTGCCAATAGCCATATAATTTTACACAGTACTGTATAATGTTTATATATGCCATTATAGTACTGTAATTATGTCCCTGTATATTTTATATCAGTTAATATTCCCTGTTTTTATACAGTTTTATACTGTACAATATAATACAGTACTGTATTAATAATATGTACAATACAGGTATTTGTAATATTTACTTATAAAAATCTTTAACTACAGTACTATACCTCTTGAAAAGATTCGGTATAATGAGCATTTTTATCTCAAACACGCTGGGTAGCTTCAAATATAGGTTGGACGGATATATGCGTGATAGGGGTTGGATGTAAACGGGGCTTGCTAGTATGGGTCATTAAACTCACTCTAGTTTCCTCCATTCTTATGAGTGGATTGTATGTGTTAACCTGAAGATTTTATGAATGCTGCTTTGTCGGCAGTCTGATTACTCAAAAATTACATTTTTGTGTGAATGGGACAGCAGAGTAAGAGGTCACCATTGAAAGAAGTTGTGGCCACACACAGGCAATCTAGCACTTGGTTTGAGGTATATCATTCATGGAAGGTTGGTTGAACTAACAAAGTGCTGTTACCTCCACTTGTTGAAGCATTATTGAATAAAGATGGAGTTTGTTTTAAATCCATTTGCAGCAAATTCCCAGCTCTCACCTATTAGAAAAGTTACAATCTGAGGGAATGGTGAACCAAGCTGAAAGAGAAACTTGATTTGGCTTCAAAATATTAATTAGCACTTCTTGGGGAACAAAATTGAGTCAAATTTCAAAATTTTTGTTGATAGCATACTTAATAAATTTGAAAAGTTAGGCTGCAACATAAGCATGAAGGCTCATTTTTTAAATTCCCATGTAGACCACTTTCCTAAAAGTATTGTTAGTGTCGGTGAAAAACAAGGAGAAAGATCTCATCAAGGGAATGGAGATGAGTGGAATGTTAATGTGAGGTAAACCAATTGTGGGATAGGCCCCTAACGCCATAATGTTCAAGCTTTGAAAGGAGGATGGTATGGTCGACAGTATCAAAGGCTTTAGAGAGGTCCAAGAATATACCGACTGTGAACTGGCTGTCATCAAAGGAATTTAAGATGTCATTAGTAAAGGATAGCAGAGCACTCTCAGTCGATCTTCTAGCTCTAAATCCAAACTGGGAGTCTGTAAAGATGTTATTGGCATTGCTGAAGGAATTTAGTCTATTACGTGCTAGCTTTTCCAGTATCTTTCTCAAGGCTGGGAGGACTGGTATGGGGCGGTAATTCTTGAAGAGAACTTTGTCCCCAGATTTTTTATATGCTGGGTGAACTTTAGCAATTTTCAGTTTATCAGGAAAGCCACCACTAGTGAAGGAGGAGTTACAAATGTGTAGGAGAACAGGTAGTAATAAGTGGGCTACTTTCTTAATGATGCTCATTGGTATATTGTCTTTGCCTGCTGCTGCATCTTTGGACATTTTTATGATGGCCAGTAATTCATCTACTGTGACAGTGGGTAATAACAGTTCATTCTGCTGTCTGTTTTGCAGGTAGGCTCTAAATTCTTCATGGTGATCTGGGATGCTCTCTGCAAGATTTTGCCAACATTAATAAAATATTCATTGAAGTGGTTAGCAATGGGGGAGGGGGGTTCCATTACAACTGAATCATTTATCATAAAAGCTGAGTGGTTGGCCGAAGGCTGAGTGTTCCTCTTCTGAATAGAATTTATGACATTCCAGGTTTTCTTAGTGTCGCCTGATGCTGACTGGAGCTTATTTGCATACGTAATAGTTACGTCTGGCATTTCTAACTGTTTGAGTTACTCTATTTCTGATACTTCAGTAAGCATCACCGAAAGTTATGGGTCTTTTTGCAAATTTCTTGGCATTCTCTATCTTAAATGCTGCATTGTGACAAGATTTAAGTAATAATATATGGTACGAAGTATTATGAAACGATGAAGAGGTTTAACATTTTCATCCTCTGTTATCAAGTATCAAGAAATTTGGTGCAAAAGAGCCAAAACCTCGGCCAATGATGGACGAAGTAAAATTAATGTGTGTCATAGTATTCTGATGCAAGCTCTACCGTACTGGCAGTAAGAGTAAAATGTGCAGCTGATATGGCGTCGAAGTCCAGTGGCTGTTCCTCTGAGCCTTTTACATCCACCCGGGACTGTGTGTATATAAACGTGATTCTATATCAAGTTTTATCAGTTTTATAAAGGATTGGGGATATATACAGATGGTAAAACTGTAGTTCATTACCTATTGTGCTACACTAACATTTTCTATGAATCAATTGGCTACTGTATTTTTATAGAAGAGGGGCGTGGCTTACGGTCCAGGTTAGTGTGGAAAGGGTATAGGTTCGATCCCCAGTCTGGGACAGATGTGAAAAGGGTGTTATAAAGTGTGAGCCAATCAAACATTGTAAGTTTTCTCTGAGTACTGTACTTCGGTTCCTCCTGTACTAACTCCAGACCATAGGGTCATAATAAAGAACAGGCCAGTTTGAAATTATGTAAAATACAAATACTGTACTGTACCCTAGAAATCTTGTTATAACTAAGTACTGTACATTACGTAGGAACACATATTTTAATTTTTTAAGTTGTAATAAATCCTGATATCATGGAAAAAAATTAATGTTAATTCTCTTTTTTTATGGGATTAGACCAGCCAGGCACAGGTCAATGACCCACATCAGGGCCTGGGGGAAAAATATAATAATAATAATAATAATAATAATTAATACAAAATTATAACAAAATATTAAATAAAAATATAATAATAATAATAATAATAATAATGATAATAATAATAATAATAATAATAATAATAAAGGCCCATAAAAAAAGATCAACAGTGAGAAATGATATACTGTATGTTTGTTGTGTTGTCTAAGTAAGAAAAACAATTGAAATCCTGCAATTGTTTGTAAATGAGACAAGATGTCAGATCAGCAACCTGGGACTTGGTCACAATTTTCGTGATGCCATATGGCAGCGTGGTCTACCATTAGACAACACATAATGCTTCCAATATCTTCCCAGGCGGTAGTACCTCCCTGTTTGAAATCTTCCTACTACCTACTGATATATTGAAATAAACAATGGAATTTTATTTCAGATACAAGTAATTGGTGAAGACACTGACACATCTATAAGGGTGTGTAAAACAAGGATGACAAAACTTCAGGACAGTGACAAGAGTTGGGCACAGACAGTGACAAGAAGACATTATCAGAGTTGGGTGTAGGTAGTAGGCAGCTATCAAACAGGGAGGTACTACCGCCTGGGAAGATATTGGAAGCATAATGTGTTGTCTAATGGTAGACCACGCTGCCATATGGCATCACGAAAATTGTGACCAAGTCCCAGGTTGGTGATTTGACTTTCTGCCTCATTTACAAACAATTGTTTGTCTTAATATTGACAACAGAGCATACATGCTGTATATCGTTTCTCACTTTTGATTTTTTTTTCTTTTTTTGTATTTCTTTATGGTTCTTTATTATTATTATTATTATTATTATTATTATTATTATTGCAATGGTATTATTACAGTATTATTATTTTTCATTATTTTTGTATGTTCATAAATTTTACGAGTTGTTATTACTATTATTATCATTATTATTATTATTACTATTATTATTATTATTATTATTATTATTACTATTATTATTATTATTATTATTATTACTATTATTATTATTATTATTATTATTATTATTATTATTATTATTATTATTATTATTATTATTATTATTGGCCCCCCAGGCCCCCTATGTGTGCCCGAGTGGGCTAATCCCCGTAAAAAAGAAAAAAGAAAAAAACACAACACCCCCCCTTACCCACAACACTACGTGTCATGACAACTACAATGCCGTTAAGTGTCTTGATTCCCACAACACCATTACCATGACAAACCCACCACCATTACCATCACACATCCACAACACCAATATCATGACATCCACAGTACCATTACCATGACACATGCACAACACTGTTGTCCTGACACACCCACAACACAATTCCAGATGTGTCACGACACGTCCAAACCTTAAGTAGGTGTCAAGACTAAAAATTATATATATTTACTAAAGATCACCTAGTTTCCACATTTGCCAGTTTTACAACAATGGCATTACGAAAGATCACAACACTTCAACAATCCAAGTTGGCTGAACACCAAGACTTCAGTAACAATGGTGCAACTTCACTAACAACGAGATAAGGACCTATTACTTCCTGGCGTAGCCGTGGTGAACGTCATCCATGGTCACAAGGATGTTGACCAAGAGACCCCACACAGTGGAGGGTCTCGTGTTGACCAGTTCACCACGGGAGGGCCCGGTCAGGCTGGTATGAGTGCTTTATTCATTCTTTTCTGTCCAGATTCACTACAGCTGGGAATCTGGGCAGAGAAGAGCGCCGGTGTGTGCGGGTTGGTGGCTTATATACACGAGTATCGCTGGCGTCAGCAGCCCTAACCCCCACCCCCGCTTCTTCGATCCCCCAACACCACATTCTCCTCCCCCCTCTCTATCATCTTATTTTGTTGTATTTCGCTACATCATTTATCTATATTATTTTTATCTCTCTATATCTGGTTGTGGCCGAGATGTCATGTAATTTGCTGTTTCGTTCATATGTACTGTACTTTATGGTGTTAGCAATTAATATTTGAAGGACTTGTTTAGTTTCACGAAGTACATCTAATGAAAATATATAAAATAAATTCTTGACAATTATAACCAATAATTTCAATATTGTTACACATTATTTTCATTATTTACTATTCAAGCTTCTTATGCAATTCATATCTACTAATTTTCAATCGTTTATTATTCCCTTCGTCTTCCCCAGCTCATTCTCTCCTCCCTGTGTAACCCTCCAACCCCCAATGACAGTGCTGACCCAGAGCCCACCCACCCGCCCCTCACTGTCGTGTCAACCCGCCGTGCCCTCTGCCCACACCAGCTTACAACACATATACTAATGGTATGGCACACCAAGCCGATGGCATGGTGTGACTATGATACCATACCCGGATTATAAGGACTTCGTAATTCATTTTTATATGAAACTAAGTATGTGATGATGCAACTAACTAATTTGACCTCTGACGTTAAGATAAAGGCGAAAATGACATAGTTGCACAGCTGGTCATATCCTCACCAATCTTTTAGGATTCATATTACCGTAAATATTTTTTTTTAGGTAAGGTATTGGGAGAAAATGTTGATGGATATACTGTGTGATTTTATCAAGATTTATCTTATCCACGTTTTCATTGTGGATTTACATGAAATATATATATATATATATATATATATATATATATATATATATATATATATATATATATATATATATATATATATATATATATAATACTGTATTAAAATAATTATTCACTTATTTTTTGTGTTAGAGATTGCAAAACAGGTTGTTTCACGAGTCCTACTACCTGTATGTATGTGCAAATACGCGAAGAAGAATTTTTAAGTGTATTTTTGTTCATATGTAGTTCGTATATGATATTTTGACTACATGGTAATTACTGTATTGAGATGTCTGAATTACTTTTCTGATTCTCTGATTCAGAATTCAGGTGTAGAAGCTATGGTTAATGTGGTGTAGAAGCTAAGTTCAAGGTGGTGTTGAAGCTAAGGTTAATGTGGTGTAGTAGAAGCTAAGGTTAATGTGGTGTCGAAGCTAAGGTTAATGTGGTGTAGAAGCTAAGGTTAATTTGTTGAAGAAGCTAAGGTTAATGTGGTGTAGAAGCTAAGGTTAATTTGGTGTAGAAGCTAAGGTCAAGGTGGTGCCGAAGCTAAGGTTAATGTGGTGTAGAAGCTAAGGTTAATGTGGTGTATAAGTTAAGGTTAATGTGATGTAGAAGCTAAGATTAATGTGGTGTAGAAGCTAAGGTTAATGTGGTGTAGAAGTTAAGGTTAATGTGGTGTAGAAGCTAAGGTCAAGGTGGTGTCGAAGCTAAGGTCAAGGTGATGTAGAAGTCAAGGTGGTGAAGGTACAAGTGGTGCTTTGCTTAACTCATCGACCACTGTTGGAAAGGATATTCTACAATTTAAATCAGTCCGGAAGGATGTAGGTGAGGAAGCAACTATCCTTAACCAATATAGCAAATAAACTCAAACTTGGGTTAATTGTGGTATTAGTATTTGCCCACGAACACGAGAGGCCGCTTCAATGTTTCCTGGGAAATAAATAAAGATGGTGGTCAATAGAATTTTTATTTATTTTTATTTTTTTACAATTTGCCTCACGAGGGGCTAGAGTCAGACTGAGCGACGCCCACACCGCCCTCAAAATGACCTCACTAATATACAACATTCAAAGTTAAAAGTCTTTCGTCCTCTTTCATATATGAAAAGCAATTCTATGACATAAAACGTGAGGGTACCCCCTCTGTAGTGCTCAGTGAACGATGCATTGTGAGCGCCGATGACGGTGCTCGACAAAGGTGCTGACTGACCCAAGAAGCGAAAATGAGAAGTAAGCCAACATGCCACTCCGTGTTACTTATAACAATGTAGTAAAAGTTAATCAATGTACTCGTGGAGTTTTCTCGATACAAATATCTAATTATAATTGTTGACAGCTTTAATGAAAGTATTCCCAAATAACAAGATTAAACTGCATAACTGACGATATTCATTTTTTCTCGTTATTTTAATGGTGTGATGGTGTGTAGTGTAGTGGTGTTGGTGATGGTGTACTGGCGATACAGCGGTAATGGTGTGGCGGGTTTGGTGGTGTGATGGTGAAGTGGTGGTTTGGTGATGGTGAAGTGGTGGTGATGGTGTAGTAGTGGGAGTGAGGGTGTAGTGGTGATGGTGTAGTAGTGGGAGTGATGGTGTAGTAATGTTGGTGATGGTGTATAAGCGGTGGTGTAATGGTGGTGGTTGTGGTGTAATAGTGATGGTGATGGTGTAGTGGTATACGGCTGGTGTTGGTGAAGGTAAGACCAGGAAGAGAATTGTTAAGTTAGAACGATCAACGCAAGAGTTGTGGCGGGAGGCTGAGGCTGTCATAGTCACCCATGTGTTGCCAATCAACTATCAACGCAGTGTCAGTATTGCCTTGGTGTTGCTGGTGTGGCTACTACACAGTCACCAGGTAGCACCAGCAACAATTTTAGTTATTACTCTTTGTAATGCTGTACTGACTAGAAGAGATGAAACGACACCATACAAGATCCTCACTTCAACATATATATTATTTTAAAGTATTGTTTTTTTTTCTATTTGAATTTATTAACTCCACTCAACGTTTTCAGGTTCTTTTCTAATCCTCCCATATTTCGTATATATTCGGGGATCACAGCTTTTAATTTCATTCACCTTTCCCAGTCACTGCCTTCCACTGGCCCTTCCTACCCTCTCTTTTATCCATCAATATCCCTACCATTATCCCCTAATTTTCATATTCAATAAAATTCTAGCACTATTCTCCTTTAGCCAATCTGTAATGTTTCCTCATTTGTTTTCTTTAATAAACTTTCTCGAATTATGCCGCATTTCAAGGGCCTTCAGCAAGGTATATATTGTACTGTATAAATTAGGTTAAGTTGGATATTCATTGGCCTTCAGCCTTTATTTGGTATGTGATGAGTGACCACACATTAGCAACCTTTTTTATTCGAGCAAACACCAAAACCAAAAGCAATAAAATATAAAAGTGTTGCTGCATTCTAATGCTATACTGCACACTGTTGTTTGTTCTCAATTAACTTATAACAAGCAAAAACACATATCTGTGCACAAATCACACATCCTTACTAACCTTGTACAGTAAATGTATAAGGAAAATGTACAGACACACAAAAACAACAAAATATGCTGTAGTTGTAAAAGCGTTATCTACAGTATATCCCTTAATATATGGACATTAAAAACAGTGGTGCTATTTCCTTTTTCTGTCTTTGGGGAAAACGTGAAACACGAGCTCAGGGGGATCTGTTTTGTACATGTGCATACGGCACACGGGTGATGGTGACGCCCCTCATGGTTAAAGGTTCGTGTAAATAGACGATGTACAGACAATCCACGCCTGCACACTACCGCTATCTGTTGATCCCGCGGCCCACTATATGCTACGTGGCTTACGCGGTTTTCGCCTTGCTCTCCTGTCTTTCTTATTATAGTCTTTACATTATACCTAGAAGCCATTTTTCGTTTTCAGAATGAAAAATAAAGTTTCTGTGTACTGTTAGGACAAATAAGGCTTCTGTGTACTGTTAGGACAAGTTTAATTTCAACAATTAAATATTAAGGATTTTTACCTAACTAATTTCTCTCGAAAATAACATGTAAATAAAATTAAGTACGGGTTCGCATTCACAAGATGACGACAAAATTGTGAAGTGTACAACTCTTACGATCCTCACGGCTCAAGAATTGTGCTTTGTGTTCTGTGTCGCATACATGAATCGGCTGGCCAAAGCAGCTGTCGATCGTGTCAACACCCTCGCTTTCATACATTCAAGGTATGTGATATTTGTGAAAATATTCTGTTTTATGTTCCTGAATTATAGTGGTCATAATTATAGATTAACGTTCAGCACTAGAAATAGTGGTTATATCGATATAAGAATCTGACCAGTAAACGTGCAACATTGTGATATAAGAGCCAAAACAAGCATTGCTTATTATGATTCACGGTCACAGCGTCAAGCATGTGTGCATATCCTGTAACAATAGTGATATATAATTACCAAAGCACATCAGTCCAAGGCGACCCAGCAGGAGGTCGTAACATACGCGGCAATGAAGGTGTTGTAATCTGGCTCTCGCTGACTGAGCTACATTGTATTGTAATATTGATAATCACAACCAACAGCCAGCCACCGTCTCACAACTCCCGACGGTTTCCAAACATTGCTGAGCGAACATATCTGAATTGGTAAACATGATTATGGATGTGATAAAGTGAAAGTGAGTCCTGTAGGCATGATTGTCCGTTAAGGACAGTATGGATACAGCACTGCACACTGTATACTAAGCCTTCGGGACACAAGGAGGCAGGAAACTTTCTGAACACATTTGTTGAAAGTCTGGATCCTGAAAATTAAAATCAATATAATTTTAATCGGTGGAAGCTAAGTTTGTGTAGCCAGCCATAAAAGGTTCCGCTCCCGTAACGTGAACCAGCAGAATAATACTCTTTCACAGAATAAATGGAAATCCATGTCAAAACAAACCATGGGAAATGAAAAGTGTTTTATTCGATATTGCGAAAAACAAAAATCTTGTGAAGAACGACACCTCCACACAAACCATTACCTGCAGTCTGCACAAACGCCAAAACGGTAAACGTATGGGAAATTCTTTGCACACAGTAAACCATGAGTGTTGTACAGTATCTAAAAAAAATATCAGACCACACTGTGTGAAACATTATGAGACCACGGATGATAGATATTGGGACATGCCTTTTCTCTGATATATACAGTAGTTTAACATAAGTAATGCAATTTATATTTATTTCGGCGTCATTAATATGATGTTCGGTTACCAAAATGTAGTAGGATCAGTATGCCACATGAGCCACGCTTACCGGAAGTCATCGGACCCATCCTGGCAAATACTTTTTTGAGATACTGTGCATAATGGGGACCGAACGGTTTAGTTTAGTGGATCTTTTAACAGAGGAAATTTTCATAACAGGCGTGGAATAACTGAACACTACAATAATGATGAGATAATTAAATAGCATTCATGGGAATCAATTTTTGTGTTCAGTAGATTTATAAGGACATAATCGTTTTTATTGAAATATTTTACATGAAACATAATCGTTTGTAATACAGTTAAAAAGGGTCATCCGCCATCCATGTAAAAAAATAGATGGTAGTCTAACACATTTTACATCCATTTTATGCGAATTATTTGTTCGTTGTCATTGTTTTATTCTTACTGTATATCCCTAATACACTAACGTGTCACTTTCTTCGTGACTTCCCGTCTCGAGAGAGACTTCCAGGCGATTAAATCCTCAATGATTTATCTCTTTACTCCTGAGAGGTGATTAATTACGGGCCCAGAATCCAGCGATCAATCACGGAGTTCTTTACTAATTTCAGGCGTAACTTATGGAAAAATGTTAATGAGGGTCGACAGGCGGGAGTGCCAGCAGCTGCCCCCTGGACCAGGCCAGGCGGGGTGGGCATGGGCGTTCACAGGTATTTTTTTCCCGGAGGGTCAAACTATAAGACTGTCACAGCGTCAGGTCCGGAGCGTTTTACAGTAGTATTAGAAACAATTAAAGGTGAAATCCAATAGGAGTGATTTTACTCCCTCACTGACAACACCTACTGTATACACTAGCGCTTTTGTCAATAAAAGGGAAAAAGTGGGGTGGGAATATGTGTGGACGACTTTGGGGATGAGAGTGAGGTTGGGAAAACGACAGGAAGCGGAAGATAAAAGAACAATCCATGTATACAAGTACTTAGTTTTTCATCGCATCTGGCCTTGTTAGCTATAGCTGATACGTAGAATGATATTTTTTTAATTGGCAACAAAATTTTATTTTACAGATTAGTATAGCGGAGTGAACGAAAAAAATTGAATGATCGTGTACCTTAAACACTGGTAATCCCACATAAGTGTTCAGTCTGGTTCTTGAACTTAGTAATCACCTCGATGCTCTTCTGACTTTACCTTACTCTTCCCTCCATCTTAGACCGACCGCTGTTTAAGGCTTAATTTATAAGTAATTCTCGAATACTGGCTCATCATAGCTGCCTTCTATGCTGTCATTACGTGGCCTACTTTAGTAATTCTATAAAAAGTCGTTTAGTTTAAAAAAAATATTTTTATTTTAAGATTTACACATTGCCCACGAGGGGGCTAGTTTATTGGGCACCCCCCTTACATCCTGTGCAAGGTGAAGCGCAGAAGCGTTTACAGTGCCCAACTGGGAAGCATGCCGAGTTCATGCTTGCCTTTATGACTCATGCATTAAGGGCGTAAAAGGCCTGAAGGGTCATGGGCTTTGTCAGCAAGTATATAACGTAATAATGGGCTGTCGAAAGGTCAAAGAAAATGGGTCATTTAAGCAATGCGGATACTGCATACTATACTCAAGTGTGGCAGGCATTGCAGTTGATCGCCTTCATTCTGCAACTGAAAAGTCAGGTGCCCATTCGCGGTCGAGTGGTCTGTGAGTGCCCTGGGTGTAAACAAGCGACATATGACGAGTGCTGTATACACTACCACTAGGATGTCTCACCCCATATTAGAATGTTAAAATATGTGCTTAGCACCATCAATATTGTTACGACCCTCCTCCTTTCACTGCTTACCCAGCTTCCACCACTGGTTACCAGCGGCTAGGGTTGTATGTACAGAAGCAGCAGATATCTCACAAGTGTTGTCGAATTACCACTGGCTGTCCTGCCAGTCCCCGGTAACTTCCCGGCGATCGGAATCAGTGTACAGACAAACAGCAGGCAGGTAGATTTCCAACAGGTCGCAGAAACACACTTGTGCACTGTAGTCTTCTTTAATGAACAATAATTCTTCACAACACTGTTAACAGGGTAATATCTTCACAGCTTAACTTCCCACTTCAATTATATAGTCAGCACACAACCAGTTTACAAATCCTTTGTCTTCTTACTTAATAATAATCACAACAATTCCACAATACTTGCACAACAATTGTCTTCAGTTGTTCTGCTAGGCTTAGTTTTTACTCTAGGAACAGAAGCGAGGCAACTCACTCCTAGGCAGCCTGTGCCCTCTTATATACGGGTCGTCAGACGCCTAGAGCATTCCAGCAATGCCCATCATAGACAACGATGGCAGAGGAAAATTTGTACACTCGAATCCTTCTTTCGTCGGTTGCACGCTTGAGGCATTGAAATTTTATGCACAATTCTACCGTCCAGTACAGGCCTGGACAGATACATGGGAATGCTGATAGTCTGAGCCGACGACCATGTGAATCCGATTGTAATCAGTGTTGCAGGAGACAGGCAGTTTCCAAGAAGTGTAGTCGCACTACGGTGGAGGAGGATTCAACCGTTGCTCGGGAAGGCCTTGAGAAGCTGCAGCTGGAAGACCAAGACCTGCGACCAATGGTTGAGTGAATGAACCATAGCTCAGTGCGGCCAGCATGGGAGACGATCTCTGGAGCAAGTCCTACGACTAAAAACTACTGGGCTCAGTGGGATGCTCTTCGGCTGAAGGATGGTCTGCTGCAACACTAGTGGGTGACTACCGATGGCCTCAACCGATACTGGCAGACAGTACTTCCCCGGAAGATGAGGTCAGAAATCCTGAGGGAGATGCACAACAATCCAACCAGTGGACATCTGGGAGTGAAGAAGACCCTGAGTCGCCTGCGGCAAAGGTTTTACTGGGTTGGCATGCGTAAGGATGTGGAAGAATGGTGCCAGTCATGCTATGTCTGCTGCGCCAAGAAGGGACCAAAGCTACACACGCGTACCCCACTGCAGTTGCACCAGGCAGGTGCACCATTGGAGAGGGTCGCAGTGGATATTGCAGGACCTCTGCCACTCACTGCAGATGGGAATAGGTGCATCTGTGTGGCCAGAAGCTTATGCCATCCCAAAATCAGGAAGCCACGACTGTTGCCAGGGTGCTAGTGGACCAGTCCTTCTGCCGGTTTGGTGTGCCCCACGAGTTGCACTCGGACCAGGGCAGAAATTTTGAGTCAGCTGTGTTCAGCGAGTGCTGTAAACAGTTGGGCATAGGGAAGACTAGGACCACTTCCCTTCTGCCACAGTCAGACGGAATGGTCGAAAAGTTCAATTGGACCTCGGGACAAGAACTGGCCAAGTACTGTGTTGAGGGGCAGACAGAATGGGACCAGAAGCTGCCTGCTCTGATGATGGCATATCGGTCGGCTGCCCACGAGTTAACTGGATACACACCGGCAAAACTGATGCTGGGTCAAGAACTGCGGCTGCCAGTGAACCTGCTGACAGGAAGTCCACCTGATGAAGAACTTCCTGAAGAAACAACCAGTTACGTCAAAAGCCTCCAAGAAAGGTTGACGGAGGTCCGCTATCAAGTTCGAGGAGCTCTGGAGTTCTCGGGTGAAGTGATGAAGCGCAACCATGATGTCGAAGCAAGCCAGGTCTGTTACAAGGACAGTGATAAGGTCTGGCTGTATAACCCTCAACAGAAGAAGGGTCAGTCACCGAAGTTGCAGAGTCCATGGGAAGGACCATACACTGTAATGGAATGCCTTTCAGATGTGACCTTCCGGATCATAGGAAGAAGGAAAGCTCAGCCGAAGGTAGTCCACTTCAATCGTCTGTGGCAGTATCATGGGCCAAGGTAGTACACCTGGGAAGATTCTGAGGAGCAGGCACCTACCACCGACGATACCAGACCATACCAGACTGGAGATCCTGGAAGAACTCAGGACCGTATCGTTCCAGAGAACCCGACCATGGACCAGGAAGAGGAGCACTGTTGCCTCTTAGCGGAATTGGATGTGACAGAAGAGGGGGACCGATCTGAGGATGTGACTGAGGCTGCTGCGCCAAGGGAGGACTCTGTGGACATCCCAGTACGTCGGCGGCAGCAGCGGAAGAAGAGGAGACCTACCAAGTTTCAGGATTATCATATATATAGTGAATGAGTGTTTCTGGACAACACAAGGATAATGGAGGGAGTAGTGTTATGCCGAGGCATAATTTCGTAAACTAGGTGTTTGGTAAACTAGGTGTTTTAATTGTTTTCTGTCCCATGCAGCAATTATTTTGGCAAATTTAGTGAAAATTTCGTGTATATAGTGATGTATTAATTATGTAAGAATATTCTAGAATGTATTGCATCATTTTTGCTCTAGGTTATACTGGGATGTTCGAGAAGCATCTGACGAGACGTATATAAGCTGGCGCCGGCTGCCTAGGGGAGTTAGTTGTTCGCCTCTGTTCCTAGTGTAAAGACTAAGCCTAGTAGAACAACTGAAGACAATTGTTGTGCAAGTATTGTGGAATTGTTGTGATTAATATAAAGTGAGAAGACTAAGAAATTGTAAACTGGTAGTGTTGTGAAGAATTGCTGTTTATTAAAGACGACTACAGTGCACAAGTGTGTTTCTGTGACCTGGTAGAAATCTATCTGCCTGTTGTTTGTCAGTACACAGATACCGATCGGGGAATTACCGGAGACTGGCGGGACAGCCAGTGGTAATTCGACAATTCTTGTGAGATATCTATTGCTCTGTACATACGACCCTAGCCACTGGTAACCAGTGATGGAAGCTGTGAAAGGAGGAGGGTGGTAACATAACTATTAATTATCTGTTTTGCTCTGCTTTGCAATTTCGTAGACTCGTGGTACTTTTTAAGAAGTATAATGTCATTAACTGTGTCACCTGCTTACCTTAGCATTTTGTTTCACGAAACGCCATTGGATACTTTATTATATGAAGCAATTAACGACGAATATATTCATATTACTTTTACTTTTATCATCTTCGTCACTGAGCTGTTTGGGCGATCGGTCACGTCTCTGTTGCCCATGCACTGTTAACAAGTACTAGGTATGCACTGGCTCACTGTGAGTGTTTCTGAAGATTTTTATTTAAGAATACCGGAAACGGCCGAAAGAGGGAAAACTATAGTCACATCCATCACGGCCAATTGGAATTTACTCGTGAAGGGTCTTCACGAATTTCCTTTGTTGAACATCATACGAGTGATTCGGATAGCCTAGGAGGAGTTTCTGTCAGATTCAGAAAAAAGTATTGTCTTTGATCACCAATGATTTCAATGCACTAGTGACAGACTGGTTCTTAATAACAACTAAGGCTTCCATAATTGATGTCTTATACATGAGCTCCAGTACTTTCACTTATCTATTAATGCACCATTCTAGGACACTTACAATGATATACAGTAAATCCCTTGGGAAACAGGTTGTCTAAAATATTTTAGATAGTGGTCTAACTTTTATTTACGTTTTCTGTGTTCTATGCTTTTCTCACCTGAGCAACAAAACACGTTCTCCCACTTTATCTTCGTAGCCAAACAGCTGAACGACAATGTAAACAGTAAATGCAATTCAAACTAGTAAAGTAAAAAAGAAAATCAACACAAAATCCTTTTAATTACGGAATTCTGCTATAAGAAGTGCCGCAAACTTGCTCAAACATTTATCCTAGATAATGCCTAAATAACATAGTTGCCCTTAGCTTTATCTCATAATAATAATAATAATAATAATAATAATAATAATAATAATAATAATAATATTATTATTATTATTATATTAGCCGTTGGAGGCGGTTGGTCTATTCTTTGATGCTGTTCTACACTGGATAACACCCTTTTCACATCTATCCCAGGTTTGGAATTGAACTTAAGGCACATTAGTGAGAAGAATTTGATACAACCAATTCCTGCGAGAGACGTCAAGCAGGCTTCTTAGGATTTTTGTATTAACTCTGCCAGTTCATCTTACCTCGTGCAGTACTTTGACAGTATACAGTATTGCTCTTTACATCCAGGTTCGAACACTAAGATTCGTTATTACGTAAACAAAGATATGAGGATGTACATTATTGTTGAATTGTGCTGTAGCAAAAAAAAAATAAATAAATAAATAGGCTGAGGCTTTACCTTCATTTTCGGAAGTACCCTGTAAGTCAAGAAATAAAGGGGTCTCCTGTCCAGGGTACAAGATGACAGTGGCTAGGTTAGCGCTGGCTCTCAGTTGTTGGAATTGTAGTGTCTGGTATCACAGCTCTTCAAGTTGCGGAGGAAACATAGTTCCCGTTGGTTAGGTTACTATTAAGTTGGAGAAGCAGCAGACTTCATGGGCTAAATCCTAAACCACTGTGGTGTAGAAAATCATGGCAACTGTGGCAACCGGTATGACAAACGCTTTGGACAGCTTTCAGCTGTGGGTCACTCAGAAGCTGAAGGCATTGGAGGACAAGAACAGTGTATCAGGGGAAATATCTTAGGGTATTTGTGTTTTAGCCTTAGACATTTACTCAGATCGATATTGTCCAGAGGTAGCTAAAGAAATTATAACACGCGATTACTCCCCATGGTAAGATTCTGTTGCAGACTTCTTACCCAAGTAGCGTAGAAAGGCTGAGCGAAAATGGTATATAAGGCGAAGCAAAGATCTAATTCTTCTCGATCAAAATATGTGTTGTTTCTCTGATTTTGTCTCGCAGAGAAACACATTATGAATGATAAGTAGTTTCATGTGGAGATAATCACTAAAAAATCCTTTGCACTTTTTAACAATGTTTCCGGTCCTAGTCTGCTCCCTGATTTCCGTCTTAAAAAAATGTATCAGAAATCTGTTTGATAGTGCCTCTTTATATTTGTTTGTATCGTGTTTTCATCTGGTAGGAGTGATTGATTTCCGTGGCTACATTAGGGAACTTTAGGAGATTAATTTTACTAAAATTAGACCTTACAAAGAATATCGCTATCATATGAATTAGTGGCTCCGTTTGTTAGATATATTATTATTAGCTATTGTGAGAAGAGCCATTTTCTGTTGCCTTAAAAGTAGGCCTTCCTTCATCGTAAACTAAAAAAAACTGTGATTTGATAGAGCAAATTAGGCATATTATCGTCCGAGTTTTAACCTATATTTTCCGTTAAAAATTACGGAGCTGTTTATACTTGAACATTTGTTCCTCTACTGGAGCGAAATAGTGTGATTATCTTAGTTCAGTCTGTCCATAGAAAATTGAGAAAGTTTCATCCAACAGAAATAGTCTTGTGCAAGATGTATTGTTCCGGGAATTCCTCCTCGGTTTTGTTTGATCGTTCAGCTGCTTTACACGCTATCGACCATTAAATATTGGTTTGTGTTCTGCCAGCTTTTAGTGTACGAGAGTCCATTTTGTCTTTAATTCAGTTTTTTTCAGCGGACTGTTGATAGAGGATTGGTATCTAAACGTATTGTTTATCATTTACGCTTGTGGCCTTGTGTCTTTATTGGAAGCACATGGTGTTTAGTATCACTTTTATGTGGATGGTGCAGAACTTTATGTGTACTGAGGCACGGGCGATACAAAGATAACCAGGAGAAAACCGAGGTTGAAATACAGTAACACATATATCATCATCAGGGGTAATCCCCTTGAATCTGTCAGAAATTTGGGTGTTCATCGTGGCCCCAATTTTTTTTTAATATACTGTATCAATTTGACGGCAGAAAAAAAAAATCCCATCCAGAATTTTTGTCTTGTAAAGATAATTTTGGATAGACAAGCTCTCCTGACACATGTACACACTTTGGTGGTATCCAGAGTCAATTAAAGTAACTCGTTGTTGGTTATCTTTCCAAATAATGTATTGAAGGTCGTGTCTGTCCTGACGAATAGCTTGGCTTATAAATTCACTTCCACCAACAAGTCTCACAACTCCATTTCTAATCGAATTACATTGACTCAAATTGAAAGCAAGAATTAAATTCAAACTGTGCCAGATGACCTTTGAAGTCGTAAAGCTTGATGGACCAAAACATCTGTATGATCTTCTGTCACCTTTAATTGTTGGCTCAAATTTGATATCCCACAGCCATATGGAAACGTTCATTTTGGGGTCGATCACCAATCTCGCTGAAACAGCTGAATTCAGTTGATACTTTCAGAATTGAAGACCTTCATTTTATCGAGGGGATGTAACCTTGTTGATCGTGTAGGAACCGAAGATAATTAACATTCGTGACAGTTGCTGTTATAATTGTAAGGTTTAATAATATAGTTCTCTCCTATAAACATTACAGTATACTGTACAATAGTGTACAGTATAATGTGTCGAGCGATACAAACAATTTCTACCTTAATAATATTTTCCTTTTTGATAAATAAAATACATTAATATAATTATTCATTGATATAATACGTTCACCAACTAAGAGGCAATGAATCATCTATACAGTGGAACAGCCAAGTGAAGGATTCCAAACACGGATTTATACTTGACTCCGCTATTTGACGCACCTGCTGGAGGTGCTAATGTATAGTCACAGATCCCAGAACGTGGTGGTATTATTCACAATATATATCTTGATTTCGTAAAGGCATTTGAAAGTGTTTGTCATGAAAGGCTGAAAATTAAATTGGACGGATACAGAATTCGGGGATTATCCTAGCATGGACTGGGGACTCTTTATGATTCCAAACATTGTTTGCTAATTAATAGTAGGAAATTGTCATGTGTACCAGTGACAAGCGGTGTGCCACACGGCAGTGTGCTTAGGTTGATATCGGCTGATTGGCTTATAATGATATGTCATATGTTATGCATTCTTCCTTACTAATGTTTGCAGGTGATATTAAGCTATTTGCCACCATCATTACCCCCACTCCAACCTCCACAATTAATCCCACCACCACCAGCAGCAGCAACCCGCAATAGCTAATTAAAAGCAGTGTTTTCCTGCGTCCTGAAGGTTCATAAAAACAGTTGTTTGGCCCCGTTTGACAGACGATATTTCTCCTGCCATCACCTGTTGCACCTGAGGTACCTTCCAACTCACTGATATCATCTTTATAATCAGTAATATCGGGGACGTCGAAAGTGTATACCATATAATTCACGATTATAGTATAATTAAGGTCGACTAAGACGAATTAGATGGGCAAAAATAAACGTCCGTAGTGAAGAAACAGGAGGGAAAAAAGCCTCTCGTCTTTCAATTTGATCCCTTGACCTGACCCCAAAATATGACCTTTGTGACAGACATGATGACGTCACCCTCTGTTACCTTGTCTCCTTGGTGATTACTGGCCTTGACTGCTTGTTTTAAGGCTTTTGGTTAGTTAGCAGTTATTGAAATACTATTCTCGTCATATTGCGGAGTTGATTATAAGTTTTGTGTTGATTTTGATTGATTTAGTGAGTTGACCTGTGTAGTGTGGTGAGGTCAGTGGTCAGAGGTGAGTGTGAGTCAGCTGAGTGTTATCGGGTGTTGTAGCACAGGGTGTAACTCTGTGCTACACCTCACACACCACCCCTGAGTGGGAGGGACCGTAGAGGGAGATGAAAGACAGAAGATGAAGGAAAGAGATTAGAGAAAATAGTTAGCTGGTTATTACGTTCATAGTTAGTTAACAGGGAGAGAGAAAGGATAGGGAAGGGAAAGGGAATCTGTGGGTAAGAATTCTGGAAAGAAAGAGAGAGAAGTATCGTTAATTTTAAAGTGAAAGATGAAGAGAGAGAGAGTTAGTTGTTTAGGTAGTTAGTTGAGGAAGTCTTCATGGCTTATGTGTCGGTCATCGTCCCGTCACTATAAGCACAAAAGGTAACAATCTCTCTCCCGCTAGTGTGTGTGTGAGCTATTGTTGTTTACTGATGAGATATCGGGCACATAGACCACTGGCTCTCTTATCACACTGAACAAAACGAGATAAAATGCAATTATAATAGTAATTTACAGTTATTATGATATTTTATTCCATTAAACCGTACACTATATTATACCTAGCATTAGTGAGGCCACACATGGATTATGCGGTTCAGTTCTGGTGTCCTTATTATAGAATGGACATAGATTCTTTGGAGAGAGTACAAAGAAGAATGACAAAAATGATCCATAATATTAGAAACCTTCCATATGAAGAAAGACTGAAAAGCTTAGGCTTACATTCATTAGAGAGGCGTAGAGTTAGGGGAGATATGATAGAGGTGTACAAGTGGGTAAGTGGGATAAACAAGGGTAAAATGGAAGATGTTCTGAAGCTCAGTAATAACGAAATAACTAGAACAAATGGCTTTAAATTAGATAAATTCCGATTCAGAAAGGATATAGGCAAGCACTGGTTTGGTAATAGAGTTGTGGATATGTGGAATAGGCTACCGAGTGCTATAGTAGGATCGGGGACGCTAGGGAGCTTCAAGACGAAGTTGGATAGGCACATGGAAGTGCTGGGATGGTTGTGAAAGGGATCTGCCCTGTATGGGCCAGTCGGCCTCCTGCAGTATCCCACTTTCTTATGTTCTTATGTTCTTAATATAATAATAATTTACAGTTATAAAGGTCGTTTATGAGTCTTATTACACTGTATTATCCCTTTCAGTACAAACGAGTGCAGTGGAAATAGTGTGGATACTACAGCATTAGTTAGCCTGATAATAACTAGGATGAGTATATTTACGTTACAAGGACGTAGTGACAAACTGTAGGAGTACGTGGTGACAAAACTGTTGTAACTCAAACTATGGTGCCAACATTAGAATGGTCAGACCGATGTACTGTACATCGTGTGCGTGTGTGTCGCACTGCATTTTCTAATTATATCGGGGAATGGATAAGTATTTCTTTTATATTTCAGTTCAGGATTTATATGGGGAGCGGAGATGAGCGGATACTGCTCTCGCATCCTGTTTTAAGGGTAGTTTGTTTGATCTCGGTACACCAGCAGTTCAGCTGGCTGTAGAATTATACCTTGCTTTATAGTTGGGGAGGTGAAGGCGATAGAGAGCAGTACCAGTCTCACTGCCTCCTTGTAGAACAAAGGTTTGATATACAGTGCACTGTATCCACAGTGTCTCACGTACGGCCTGTGGGACCCTGACAGGTTGTATAAGATTCTCTTAGTGCTGACTGCATGATGTATTATTACGTTTTCTAAATACTTTTGGTAAGGTGAGAAGTTAGCCTCTGACTGCTTGAACACTCGGCCGCTGGTTTAGCAGTTTCCGATCATGACGTCGGTTATCGGGGAGAGGGTGGCTGACACCGCCTCTATTGTCATACTCTGGTTGTCACGCTCAGTTGTATCGTTCTAATTCCCCGCAGCGTTGAGTAAGCAGGGCGGTAGCAGGGAATTCACTTCGTACTAATTATGGGCACGAATTATTTTTAGAGCTTTGAAAAAAAAATGCATAACGCTTTAGTTTGAGTTCTGTTAGACTGTTTAGAGTATTATTTTTATTATTATTAATATTATTATTATTATTAATATTATTATTATTATTTTTATTATTATTATGATTATTATTTTTATTAATATTATTATTATTATTATTATTTTTATTATTATTATTATTATTATTATTATTATTATTATTAGTAGTAGTAGTAGTAGTAGTAGTAGTGGTAGTAATAGTAGTAACACTGGGGTACCCGACGTTGCCCGAGTTTGATTTTAAGGGGCTGCTCCTCGGCAATGTCCGTGAGACCATGACAACATTATCAGGAACAATACTTTCTCTCCACTACACTATATCCACTACGGTAGGTGTAAGTGGGCGGGATTGAATGGTGAATAAATTATAGTTACTTATCTAATCACCAGTCTACTAAGATAAAATATAACTCAGATGATAGAAGTCATTAAATTTATTGTAACTAACCTTTATTATTATTATTATTATTACTATTATTATTATTATTATTATTATTACTATTATTATTATTATTATTATTATTATTATTATTATTATTATTATTAATATTATTAATACTGTAATATTAATATTATTATTATTATTATTATTATTATTAATATTGTATTATTGTTATTATTATTGCTATTATTATTATTATTATTATTATTATTATTATTATTATTATTATTACTATTATTATTATTATTATTACTACTATTATTATTATTATTATTATTATTATTATTATTATTATTATTATTATTATTATTATTATTAATCATTGCTTATGATATTACTGTTATATACTGTATTCTTCATCTCATTATAATTATTCAAATATATTCTCTCGTTCCCGGTCACTCCTACACATTTTCCACCCCCGCCCCCACAGCCGTCCCAGCCAACACCCTCCCCCTTTTACTTTACCTTCATGGTGTATTTACCCATTTCCCTAATGGCCGCCCAACCTAGAGGTGGCCATGCCAGAAGAAGGAAGCCAGCAGCCTTTGTAAGATCCATCCATTGTTCTTGATAATCTTCCAAGGCTTATTTTAAAGCCCAATACAGTTGACGCTTCCACGGTTTGTGTTGTTCCATAGGTCTACCACTCTCTCCGTGATCATGTACTTCCTGCATGACACCTGTAACTAGCTTGAAGTTGTGTTATTTTGTGTTGGTGACGTGTGACATCACGGAAAATGGATCTGAGTTTACGTCTTCCATCCCTTTCAAGATTTTGAATGTCTATGAGATGCGCCCTATCGTGTCTTGTCTGAGGGGTTGTCTGCTCTAAGGTCCTCAGTCTACTTGGATAATCGAAATGATTTAGTTCAGGAATAATCTTAGCCGTTCTGTGTGGCTCCTTTTCTGGAGGTAAAGTCTCTATGTTTGTTTATAGTAGTCCAGATGGGGACGTGTACGAGACTTAATGAATTGGAGGAGTATTTTCTTATCTTTGTATTTTAAGATAAGTCTTACAATTCCTTAAGTTTGGTTGACTTTTTTCCAATGCTACTGGCACTTGTTGCGTTGCCGTCAGTGATTGGTTTATGACGACGCCTATTTTTTCCTTGTCAACAGTGTCCAAGAAAGTGTTATTCCATTGCTTCATTCTGTTGACTGTGTCATCTTTATTTTTTTCCTTCCTGTGACTCAATTCCCCCTCCCTCTTTCCCCGTATTTTCTTTCTTTATCTCTGTTTACCTTTCTCCTTTTCTCTACCTCCCTCATGTTCTTACATCAACGTTTTAATTTTTTTCTCCTCCCTTTTACTATATATTTCTTCTGTAATAAATTCCTTCGCTTTTCTGTCTGAACCCCTACGGGTCCCCAGCCGTTACCAACAGCTCTTCACTCCCTGACCAGATATCCCTCCTCCTAGTGACAGGCCTGGCACTTGACATTATTAGGGACCTGCCACGCTTTGCCATAAACAGATAAATTGTACCGGGAATTTTCCCCCCACACACTCATCATTCTGTCACTTTATGTAACTTGCTGACAAAACCCATGACCCTTCAGGCTTTTACGCCCTTAATGCATGACTCATAGAGGTAAGCTTGAACTCCGCATACTTCCCCGATGGGCACTGTAAACGCTTCTGCGTTTCACCTTGCACAGGATGTAAGGGGGTGCCCAATAAACTAGCCCCCTCGTGGGCACTCAATCAATCAATCGTCTGGGCATCGATTCACAATTCACCCCAACGTGAAAATAAACCGTAAATAATAATAATAATAATAATAATAATAATAATAATAATTATTATTATTATTATTATTATTATTATTATTATTAACCATCTCAGGTTTTCCATAAATTACGTATATACAGCACATGGCGACGCGTCCCAAAGGCTGCATGAGGCAACAATACTTACTTTCTTAAACTTCTCTAAAATCTTAAGAACATTATAAGTCTGAATGATACAGAGGCTCCACACCCTCTATGGTATAGTGCTCGCTGTTACCAAACTGGAACGTTTTGCACATGTATTTTATCTTTAAATCTACATTTAAAAAAGTGCCCCGTCATTTACTTGTTCAAATCTCACAACACGGACAATTTGGTGTAAATGACAAATAATATTATAGGCTTTAGGGGCACTACTGTACTTCCCGTACGAGTGTGTATTATATGGAAGTTTTAGTGCTAAATCTTTAGCAGGTGCGGTAGTCGAGTGGGTACTACGCTCGCTCGTCGTCCTAATGGTCGACGATTCGATACTGAGCACCGCCAGTTGACCCAGCTGGGAATGTGTACCTAAATTGACAGTTGTGGATCTGTAGGCGGTCGAGTTCAGTGTGGACCACGTTGCCTCATTGTGTAATGAATCCTTTGTGTAAAGTGTGTTGTGTCCTGACTGTTCCCAGCACGACCCTGTATTTTATAGGCCGAGGCTAATTGTATGGACAATTATCGTCACGTTGTGCCTCGCGATGGCTGAGCATTGAATGATTCTTGAGATACCTAACCTAACCTCTAGCGAGAGACAACGTGGTCTGCTCAATTTCTCGGTCATCGCGAGGTTCAACGTGACGGGTAATGTCCGCACGATTAGCCTCGGTGTATTTAATAACTTAATTTACTGAGGAGGAACTGCGTTTAAAAGTTCTCAAAATCTTTATATTATCAAAAGTTCTGAAGAAGGCACTAAGGCACCCACCACATATAATAATAATAATAATAATAATAATAATAATAATAATAATAATATTAATAATAATAATAATGATAATAGTAGCAGTTGAAAATTCCTTTACTTGTGAATCAAACTTCAATCAGAATAAGTATAGATTTTTCTGGATAATATATATATAAAACAATAATGCTACTAAATGACTTGGATTTTGTTTTAATATTTTCGAACAAATTTGGTATTTCTTTGGTGATTGTTAACTCATTTATCTCACACTAGGTCCTGAGGTTGGATGAAAGATTTAGAAATTGAGTATCTGTTCGTGAGTCATTTTTCGGAGCGAGTTTCACAGTCTGTGATGAAATTTTGTATCTGGACCCGATAGCTTCTGGGGATGTTGAGCGTCTTTCCTATTTGTACAACAAATCAAACTGGCCCGTAGTATAGAGCAAATGATAATTGTTTTTCAATATCATTATATCTTGTTTTGGGGATACACGAGTAAAGGGCTGTTTGTTTGTTTATATAAATAACTTATTTTCTTTGCCCTGAGATTTTTAGACAAAATATTACTTTTTTATAGATTTACCATTTCATTTTAATATTGGTTATTTTTTACCTGTTTACGTTTCTCACACACACACACACACACACACACACACACACACACACACACATATATATATATATATATATATATATATATATATATATATATATATATATATATATATATATATATATATATTTAATGTGGTTCGCTATGGGTATTTTAGAGCCTAGAGGAAGCCTTTTACGCCTACATGATCACAAATATACTAAACTCTGCAGACCATTAATGAAAGACCATTGCAGCGAGTAATACTAATATGATATAATGTACATTATTCAATAGTTTTCCTGAGCGCTCAAAGTTTATTGATAAAGTCATGTCGATTGGCTGGCAGTGTGTCCGCCTCCCTCACCAGCTGTACCCTCAGAACATCCCGTACACAGACTCCGTCCTCACTGCCGACTCATCTTAAATATAAATAAAAACTCATCATAAGAAACTGGATTGATGGGCGTAAATATTATCATACTGTAATGAGCGTAATAGAGTAGCCTGCGTATTTAGAGAACTATGTGAGCCTTTCGCTCCGCGCTAGCCTTGCCTGGTCGGGGGTGGGGGTCATGTGGAGGTTGGGAGGCGATTCTCTCACCCGATAATAATATTCCCACGTACTGTGAATCCTCGCCGTCTAAAAAAAATTATTGACACGTTGTTATAACTAAAGTGTTCTCTCAATCCTCAATTAGCGCAGATAGTTTACTCAGGAGACAACAACATGGCTGTTGGGCCCGGGGCAGCGTACCCAGCGACATACATACTACACTAATGGGTGTTTCATAGCCTCCACTCTTCATTCTTGTACGGTTCTGTATCGTTCCACTGTTCTCTGTCTCTAACTCTATCCGACTCGCAAGGTCTGTTCTCGGTCTCTACTTTGTCCTGTTCACTAACTCTCTTTTCCATTCTCTTCATTGGCTTTCTCTTTCCCTGATTCTTCTTCACACACACATACACTCCTGTTCATCATACGTTTGGTAGCGCGGGCCTGTCAAAGCACCTCATGATGTAGCAAAACCTCTCTATAAGGACAACCTTTCATGCCCAACCAAATTATAGTTATAGACAGGTGAAAAACGCATACCAATTGGAGATATGCGAGTACCCACAGGTAAATGGTGCCGCATGGTGGAGGAATAGCACCTTTTATATTACTCTGTTTAAATGGCAAAATTGTATAGATTCATAAATATTATTGTCGTAGCTTCAGCTAATATTCCCTATAAAGAACGTTGTATTGATAGTGATACTTATTTATATTCAAATACATAAATTCCTTTGTTTATATTGAATACAGGTGAGTGGTAATAATCTTCAAGGATCGATATATCATCGTTCAATATGGTCCTCTCAGTTAAGTTGATTGATTTTGAAAAATAAAGACAAGTTTCATGTATGGGTTTGATATAAAGTACGAATAAGTTTGTCTCGTTTAATAAAGGCAGACAGTTTGTGCTAACTCCTGCACCGTCCGTCGACCCCCACAACCCGGGCCATGAAACACTAACTTTCCCACTTGATGGCTTTTCTCTGGCTGTTTTGTTAAAATAGATGAACATTGTGTCGCAGACATGCTGCTGCAACTCGTCTTTTCCATTTAATAATACGACAACCTCTATTTATTATGATTATTTTGTAATATGAGAAAGTATTGAGATGTGAAGGGGTGGCGGCGGTGGCCAGGTGTGTGTGGTGCGGCCCCCCCGCCCGCAGCTCCGGCGCAGTGCTGCCATCTCTGGGCCGCCGCCAAAACTAGGCCCATCAACACAGTGAACCAACGTCACCTCCAGGACCAGCATGCCGTCCGTTCCTTGCTTTTCTTATTGGTGCTTTTATGGTGTTGTTTCACGGATTATTGAACGTTATTGAATGTGTCTGACTTAGAAAAGCGCACCAGTGATTAGCTGACGGAAAGGTGTGGCGTGACAAGCAAGTGGCAGGTGGGAGGGGCTAACCTTTGAAGGTGTTCTCGTCAGCCAATCAGGGATCGGATTGCGCCAGCCAATCATCGCGCTTGAGTGTATTTACTGTGTGTAATCTCTTGTTACATCTGAAAAACCTAATAAGTCAAATATATCAACGAAACCAGTGTTTAATGTGCTTTGTGTTTGAATTAAGTGATTGACATATAATATAGGACGTAAATAGTGGCGGGTAGCTTTGCGAAAACTGAAAATAACCCAAAATAGAGTGAAGTGAGTGTGTGAGGTGTTATGTTTAGTGATGGAGGTAGTAAGCAGTGCTAGTTGAAGAGGTCTCATCAACGAAAGAAGGAGTAATATTAATGCCGTAAACCCTACAAGAGCCTGCAGGATTCCCGTCCCTGCGGCAGATAGTGAGATGGCCGATAATCCCGCCAAGCCCGGCACCAGCAGCTCGGCACGACGCAAGCAGCCAAATCCTCGCCGCAAACAAGGTGAGGACCTGTGATACTTTGTCTTGTGGTTCTTACCTGACCCACACCCATGGTTGGCACCACCTCCACCTTGTGCCGCCGTCAGCTGAGCTCCCGTCAGCAGGGACCCGTGTCCTGCTGACGGGGTCACACTGATTCCGGCTTAGTGATGAACGATATATTCTGAATTATGGCACGTTCAGATTGCCTTCCCAAGCGCTGTCGGTCAATTCGACATGGATGGTACGAATTAATGGGAACTTTAAAATATGGGATGTTGTATTATGTCAGATAAAGTATATAACGTGCTCAAAAACAACGAATTCCCTGAATTGGGCTGAAAGTGATTCGAGGTTGAAGGTAAAGCAAATATACCAAACGGACCGCTTAGTTACGGGAAACAGTCCAACACCAACGATAAATTTTGGCGGGAGTGGCTGGCTGGCCGGTGTGACATCTCGCCTTTGCACCAAATTTTGTTGACGGAGCTAACGGGTAACATTGTAGGTGACGCGGTTGGAGCTAGATAATGCATGGCTCTGTAACGAGGGGTTTAAAATAGGTTAAGGCATAGTGGAAGGGAGGAAAATAAATGAAGGAAAATTGAGAGGAATGGGAAAGGTGGGGGAGGGAGAGAATCTGGCACCTCTATCCCTCTCTCACCTTCCCCCTCCCTCCCCCGCATCAACATATCTCTTAGCCCACCTCTCCCCACCCCCCCTTCGTTAACGAGTCCAACACCCCTACCACCACCCCTCCACCCACACAGTTAGGGTATGGAGGTGTGTAGTTACGCGCTTATCAGCCTGTTCGTACTACTGCTGGAGCAGAGAGAGAGAGAGAGAGGTACGCGAATATACTTAAAGACGCGACGAACGCTTGCCATTCGTGTCATAAGATTTAGTATAGCGTTGAGGCGCTTGTGTCATAAATCACTTGTGTCACTGCTGTTGTATCTCGCCATCGTCTCAACTTAATGTGTATGCCATGCTTGACGTCGCACGGTGTCAGGAATCTTCCGACACCTGTCATCAATGTGTCATGTGCGTCATATATGTGTCATTCAGGACTGGGATTTTTTCGGCTCTTGGTGGTATTAGGGTGTCACAGGTGTTATTTCTGTCAGTAGTGTCATGTGTCACAAGTGCCATCTGCCAGTAGTGTCAAATATGAATGGGGATTGTTCTTTGTTGGCACCATACTGTCACATTTGTTAATGTTGTCGCGTCTGCCAACCAGGACAAGTCTTGTCACCAGCAACTGAAGGGTGAAGACCGTCTGTTAGAATATTAAAACTGTTAGAAGGAAAAACTAAAAAGACGTCATGAGTGGGGCTTCGCGCGCACCTCACCCTGATGTAAATAAATGTACTCAAGTTTATATCATAAGTGTTGTGTCACTAAAGTTATGTGTGTCACTTGAGTCACGTGTGTCACGCAAGTTGAGTGTGTCACACAAATTACGTATGTCACACAAGTTACGAGTGTCATTTGAGTCTCGTGTATCACCCAAGTCACGTGTCACTTGATTCACGTGTGTCACTTGAGTCATGTGTGTCACCGGAGTCAAGTTTGTCACCTGATCACGTGTCACCTGAACCACGTGTCACCTAAATTACATGTAAAACTGAATCACGTGTCACTTGAACCACTTGTGTCACCTGAGATACCTGTGTCGTTCGTTTTACCTGAGCAACGTTTTTCACCTGAGTCACATGTATCTTAGTCACCAGACACACGTGTCACTTGAGTCACGCGTGTCACCAGAGCCAAATGAGTCACCTGATCACATGTCACCTAAGTTACATGTATAGCTGAATCACGTGTCACTCGAGTCACCTGAGCCACCTGATTCACGTTGAACTAGAATTATTAAAGCGTTCATCGCCTCCACGCAGCACGTATCACTTGCTCCGGCTGTGTGGTCTGGTGTGTGTCACGCGTCATAAGCACTTGCGTAATATTAGTCTCCTGTATTACAAGTATACCTGTACTGTACTGTAAGTGGTGTGTTAGGGATACAGTACACTATATATCTGTATTAAAAGATCTCGATATACAAGGAGGCATCGTGGCCGACACAGAACTCAACTGTAAATTTATGTACTGTACCCATTCACAGCTGGGTGGACTTTGAGGACATGAGGCGAGCGCTGTATCCACTTGGCCGCTGCATCGCTCTTACATGTGTCACATTAATAGCCAGTGTCAGCGAATTGGTCTTGTCAAGTGTCACATAGTTTGCTTTGTTTGTGTTATATTTGTCTGAGATGTCACCTATTACATGTGGTATGTTATTTGTTTTTAAGTGTTAATTGATGCAAGGTAAATTGTCACAGGTTTTATCGGCCATAATGTCGTGACAATTATAATATGTTACAAACGTCACCTGTCAAGAGAGGCTACTGATTAACTCTCGTCATCACCCTCTCTATTCCTTCCCTCTAGATGCCTCCGTATCCTCTTCCCTATACCCTCTCTCTTCCTTTGCGTCTTCCCCTTCCCTTCTCTCTTCTCCTCGTTCCTGTCCCTTCATCTCCCTCCTTCTCCTTCCTATCTCTTCCCTTAACTAATCTTCCTGAAGTATCTCTGAAGTTGTGATAATCTCGTCTCAGACTACCGGTGATTTTTAAGCTGACTCCAACCCCCTTTAGGCACAGTGGAATAATTGCCCGAATACGGTGTCAGAGTACAGGGGGAATAGGTCATTGTAGTCAAAGGGGTAAACCATCTTACGAGGGGGATTAAATTATTGTACTCAAGGGGTTAAATTATCGTATATACTCAAGGGGTTAAGTCGTCGTACTCAAGAGGTTAAGTCGTCGTACTCAAGGGGATAAGT
The DNA here is from genome assembly GCF_018991925.1 of Homarus americanus. NCBI lineage: Eukaryota > Metazoa > Arthropoda > Malacostraca > Decapoda > Nephropidae > Homarus > Homarus americanus. The sequence goes on along the minus strand of NW_024733940.1, from coordinate 307,748 downwards.
CGTATACTCAAGGGGTTAAATCATTTTACTCAAAGGGGTTACGTCATCGTACTCATGAGGTATAATCCACTGTACTCAGGGGTTGGCATCGTAGTGAAGAGGTTAAGGAGACGTTTGTGTGGTTCTGTTGTACACGCTTCAGGTAACACATTCATGCCTTAAAATTTACGGCGCCGAGGACGATTGAAATTGTTGCCTGGACGGTTCACTTAAGACTTTTAGGGCGACTCTGAGAAGAAGAAAATAATCGTTTACTTTGACTGTTTGACTGTAGCTTTTATACAGAATCAAAAGCGATAGAAACATTATCTGGCTGGCATGTTTACTGTACAGTCGTCGTATAAAATAATAACAGTTATTTCTGGACAGTTTCCACAGGGTTCAGGACTGTTTCGGGAGGATTGGTCAGATAGTTAACAACAAGGTCAGACTGGATGTGACTGGAGGATATTTATGGAATCAAAATTTGGGTTCATATTTGATTTCGCATTTAATATTTATCTGACAGCAGAATAACATATTAAGGGAAGCTAGACGTGTGTGGAAGCGTTGTTAAAAGCCTGTGTATTGTAGCTGATGTAGTGTAATTGTCAGCTAAAGTGTAAGTAGATCCCATAGCTGCCATAGCTGCACAATGTATACTAAGCTTCCCATTCGCGTGGGGAGTCAGAATGGTCGGCACTGCCTTTGTTTCCCAATGTAAAGTTAGGTACCCATTTACAGCAGGGTAGGGCTGGAAATACCCTGAGATCGAACCAGTGATTCTTAGGATAGAGGAGGGTGAGTGTTGTATCCACTCGGCCGCCACACCCCATGCACTCACAGTAACACGAGCGAAACTATCAATCATTACTACCTTGTTTTCCATTCACCTTGTGTTATTCCTTACCTCTTGGGTCCTTGCTCTCTCTGGCTCCGTTTTCTGCGTCTGCCTCGGATGCCTCCCCAATTCCTATTCAATCCATGGTTTGCTTTCATCCGTCAGCCATAATAAAGTTACCTGTAGATTACGCCAAATAAGAATAATTACCTTATGGGATAATACCTTTCATTAATTAATCCCATCTGGCACTGTAATATTATTTTGTAATAACCAAACTCTCTTATCAGTCTGCATCTGCTTATCACTTCTCTCTTCCGTATGTTATTACTGTACAACCCAGAGACTTGGGTGACGTCATCCAGGTGAAGTGGTTATTTGGGACTGTCACTGTGTGTGTGTGTGTGGACCTCCTGTTTGTTCATTAGTGTGTCGACTGTTGCCTCTCCAAATCTGTGGCTACTTGACTCTGGCACTCAGGAGTTGTACTATTTTGAAGTGACAATCACCAGGGGACCCAGCACTCACTCGACAGTCAATCCGGGGATATTTTTTTAAGGTGTGAAATTGCTTTAGCCCCCCCCCCCCCACCCTTCCCCGGTAACTGAGAGAACGTACACACAACTAGTTACGATGGAGTATCAGTCAAAACTTACTGACCCTGCAGTTAAATACGTCATAGGTTGTTGGTAGTAGGGATGTGAATATATTAAAAACAATATTCCCTCGTCATTTTACTATTAATGCCACGACTTGAGTAATTTTCCTCACGTATTTTACAACCTTAACTTGTAACTGCTATTTATACTGGTAGTGACAGTGCAGGAACGTTTGCCTCAGGATGGATCAGCTGCGTCACCTCTGACGCACATACATCAATCCTGGGGGGATGTACAGTACAGTAAAGAGAGAAAGAAGAAAGGTAACAAGCAAAGGAGAAACAGTAATAAAATGAATTCATGTTCGTGCATTTTTACTTATGATTATTAAACACGCAATGACTTATCATTTCCTTTAACATGATTTGTTTATGTCTGCCATAAGCTTATATAGTGGGTATTAGTGGTTGTTTACTCCGCCCTCCCGCTGTCTGCCTTAGAAGATTTATAGCAATTGGAGGGGACAGAAGAAGCTGCAGCCCCAGTATGTCATGCTCCTGGTGGGTGTACGCGTGTGTTGTACACAGTTGTCGGTACTGTACAGTATATTCATGCCCAGACCTTAGGGAGGGGGGGGGGTTACCGAACGTAAACAAATACGCAATATTACCTTAGTCGTATTAATCATATTCATATGTAAATCTCTGTACCTCTGATCATGTGAAAACACATCATCAGCATAATTTTTTTAATTAGGTTTGGAGAGTAATTTATATTGATTTCGTCTGATGTCTATTACAGAAAATGGTCGTTTGTTACCTGGGAAGACTGAGGTGCACCAGGTCTTGGTCATTATTATCTGGCTCTCGTTACTTGTGTGACGTAGCCTAGCGTCACCAGGTAATGGTTTCACAGAGAACCAGGTGTTATAGAGGAGAGTAACGGTGCCAGTAAAGGGGCAGATTTGAGACTAAGGACGAGTATCTACACATTTCTCTCAAGTTGACTTTATAATTCAAAACCTATTTTTTTCACCGAGTCTAAGTGTCCCGAGATAGGTTTTGGGTGGTGACCTCGTGTAGTGGGTCGACAGCTAGCCGACAGATAGCCTTAGTGAAAAGCTGTGACCAATTGTAACTTTTTTTTTTCATTACCTGGAAGTTAGATTTGTTTAGGTTGATTCAGGTTTTGTTAGGCTAGGTTAGGTTAAGTTAGGTTAGGTTGGGTTAGGTTAGGTTGGGTTGGGTTTTAGGTTAGGTTCGATTAAGTTTGAATTGTTTAGGTTGATTCAGGTTTTGTTAGGCTAGGTTAGGTTAAGTTAGGTTAGGTTGGGTTAGGTTGGGTTGGGTTTTAGGGTAGGTTCGATTAAGTTAGATTTGTTTAGGTTGAGTCAGGTTTTGTTAGGCTAGGTTAGGTCGCCAGGCCAGGCTGGGCGAGGCTAGTCAGCCTGGCTCTTAGCCAGGTCTGATTGCCACCTGCAGTTTCAGGGCGAGCCTCAGCCTGTTGGTTAGGTTTATATTAGATTATCTGAGTTTTGATTCGATTAGATTGCGTTAGATTTGTTATAATTAGGTAAAGTTTGGTTAAATTGGGTTAAAGGTCAAGTTTGATTATGAAAAGTTTGTCTGAGGATAGGTTAAGTTGGATTTTGTTTCGTTTGTTTTAATTAAGTGTATTTCTAAGTTTTCTCAACTACATAGTTTATAGTTATAGATGAACAATAGTTGGGTTGACCCGCCCTAAAAAACATCCCTCAAACGGTCAGGTCAGGTTAGACGGACATTGGGATGACTAAAGGCAGCTAAAAATTTATCCCCCCCCCCTCCCGGCAGTGTCCCTCGGTGAGTGTGCACTGTGCACTCCTCCTGGACCTTGACTGTTGCGTCGAAAAACTTGCTTCGCTATTTTCCTCTCTCTCTCTCTATGTCTTCCTGGGAGGGATTTTTGCACCGGGCAGTTTTTATTACGGTTTAGTCTTCGTCAAGGTCCGTGTGGTTTATGTGTCATATACTGTAGTCGTTACATTAGTCTATAACACCGCCCTGTGGCCCTCACGTGGTTCATAAACAAGACAAAATTATATATATATATATATATATATATATATATATATATATATATATATATATATATATTATACTGTATCAATTTTTTACTAATGTATTTTTTTTACGGGGATTAGCCCAACCTGGCACAGGTCACTGACCCACATTCAGAGCCCGGGTAGCGAAAATGTAATAATAATAATAATAATAATAATAATAATAATAATAATAATAATAATAATATTAATAATGAAAATAATAATAATAATAATAATAATAATTCATAGTAAATAAAATTTATAATAAAAAAGTAAAAATAAAAATAAAATAATATTGATAATAATAATAATAATAATAATAATAATAATAATAATAATAACTGTAATAATAACTGTAATAATAATAATAATAATATTAATATTAATAATAATATTAATAATAATAATAATAATAATAATAATAATAATAATAATATTAATACAGTGGGGTATGCTATAACGAACGGATCCTACTACAAATATTCTTATAACGAACGGTTTTACCTATAAAATTGAGAATGCTATAACGAACACAACTCCTACAACGAACGCGGATGAATACGGGACTATTTCGCCTGGCGCATGAATATTGTTGTACCGCGACCACAACAAGAGCGTCAGGCGCCATCTTTGTCTCATTGTGTAGCCAGTGCACCACTGTTATTGTTGAAATTTCGTCTTTTGATGTGGAAATTCGCGTTATTTGTATAACTATTTTGTTATACAAGTATACAATTGTAACAATGAGTTGTCCAAAGCGAGTGAGAAAGCTAATAACCCTTAAAACTAAGAAAGAAATTATAAAGAAACGTGAGAATGGAAGAAGCATTGCGAAACTTAGTGATGAGTATGGGATGGCTAAATCGACTATATGTACGATTTTGAAGAATAAAGAGGAGTTAAAAACTGTGCAAGTGGCTAAGGGAATCTTTAGACTTAGCAAAGCAAAGTGTAATGTGATTGAAGAGATGGAAAATTTACTCTTAGTGTGGATAAAGGAGAAAGAAATGGCAGGTGGTAACATTAGTGAAGCTATAATTTGTGAGAAGGCTAAACAATTGTTTGAGGACCTTAAAGCCAAGACTCCCAGTGGAAGTGATAGTGATGTGCCAGTGTTTAGGGGTACCTGCATGCTGAATAACACTAAGGTAAGATAAAGTACCGTATTTTTTACATCCACAGAATTTTTTCAGTGTTAAGTAGTTGTATTTGGGGGCCTGGAACGGATTAATCCTATAACGAACGAGGTTCTGGAACCAATTACGTTCGTTATAGCATACCCCACTGTAATAATAATAATAATAATAATAATAACAATAATATTAATAATAAAGAACCACAAATACAAAAATGAAAAAAAAGATCAAAAGTGAGAAACAATATACAGTATGTATGTTGTATTGTCAATAGTAAGAGAAACAATTGAGACCCTGCAATTGTGTGTAAATGAGGCAGAAAGTCTGATTAGCAACCTGGGACTTCGTCACAATTTTCGTGATGCCATATTGCAGCAGGGTCTACCATTAGACAACACATTATGCTTCCAATATCTTCCCAGGCGGTAGTACCTCCCTGTTTGGTAGCTACCTATTTATTTGTGTAATTAAATATCTTTAACTTATTAAGACATTTAACTCTCTTGAAACACGATAAATTAACGTAACATGAAAATGTGTCCGGAAAGTAGTTCATTGGCTGTCGTGGGTGATGGCTAGCAGACTCACCAGGGGAGAAGTTTGCCTCTTTTTATATTGTATTTCATTTTATTTCAGATGATTTTTACTTATTTCTGTATTGATTTATATATTTGTCTTGTCATTTGCTACTCGTTTACTTACAGGGGGTAGTGACGTAATATGTTTGAGAATACTGTACACAGCAGTTCACTCCAAGCACTACCATAATTTCATTGATTTTTGGGATCTCATGACGATTAGGAACCCTCGCTTGTTTCACCAGAGGATTCAACACTCGATAGGTTAGGTCTCATTTGGTTAGGTTTAATTTAGATAGGTTAGGTTAGGTTAGATTAACTTGGATTTGGTAAGGTTAGGTTAGGTCAGGTTAGGTTTGGTTTGGATAACATAGATTAAGTTAAGTTTGGTTAGGTTAACATTAGGGTGTTTAATCATCAGGTAAAATAAGCTGGGGTTTCCTGATGTACATGACGTCTGAATTTGTTTCATAAGATCGAAACAGACCACAGTGTGATGGTCTGGCGAGGACAACGGGAAGTTACGATAACTAACTCAAATTGGAGGTAATACTTTCTCTCCTCTCTTCTAAAACCTTCCACCAACCCGTTCCACCCACCTCCCCTTCCTCCCCCTTCCACCCTCCTCCTCCTTTCTCCCCTTCCCTACCCTCCCCCCTCCTCTTCTCCCCCCCCTCCTCCTCCCTTGATGTTGTGACTCGGATACAAATATTACTCAGTAGCAGTCACTCTATCAAACACGTCTATATATATATAATCTTATCTTAGGTTTTTATCAATACAACTTAAAAAAAAACAAAAAATTTACGACAACTTTAGCTCACACCTGAAACCTGCTTCGTATTCTGGATGGAAAGACGACTAAAAAAGGGGGGGGGGGCAGGGGGGTAGACACCTGCTACCTCGGTACACCTGGCAAGAGAGGGGAAAATACATTGGAAAAAAAGTAAACATACACACACGCACACACACGCACACACACACACATACACACACATATACACGCACCCACGCACAGAGTTGACAGGGTATCAGCGTATATAGACAAAAAAAGTTAAAGGGACATAAAAAAAAGAGGTGTATGCTGGGAGGGATCTGTGACTGGGAGGTGGGAGGGTGGGGGGTGGGGGTGAGGGGGGGGTGTGGGAGGGTGGGGGTGAGGGGGGGTTGTGGGAGGGTTGATAGTAGGAGGAGGATGGGAGGAGGTTAGGGTAGGTTAGGCTAAACAATGCAAAAAATTAGTGGCAGGAACATATAATTACAGTATGGTGAAGTTTAACTGGAGGTGTAATAAGGGGTAACTGGAGGTGTAATGAGGGGTAACGAGGTGTAATAAGGGGTAACTGAAGGTGTAATAAGGGGTAACTGGAGGTGTAATAAGGGGTAACTGGAGGTGTAATAAGGGGTAACTGGAGGTGTAATAAGGGGTAACCGGAGGTGTAATAAGGGGTAACTGGAGGTGTAATATGGGCTAACTGGTATTGTAATAAGGGTTAAGGAGTAGACCAGGTAGGGGCTCGCGAGACACCCCTAATGTAGTCATCAGGGTAGGTGGGGAAAAAACGTCGAGCTGCCCCCCCCTCCTCCCCTACGACCCTCCGTCCATCAGTGAGAGAGGCGTGGCCCGTTTAGCATACATATTGGACTAGGGGCCCTCCTCTTGTCCCCCCTTCACCCCTCCCCTTACTACCCCCTCTAACCCCCCCCCGCGTCCCTCCTCTTGTGTCCCTACTCACCCCTCCTCTTCTTCTCCTCCACCTCCTCTTGTCCCCCATCCTCCCCCTCCCCGCGTCACTAAATCTTTTCCCCTCACCCCTTCCCCTCCTTCCCCTGCCCCGCTCATCCCTCTCCCACCCGTCCCTCACCTGCTTCCCTCTCCCTCAACTCTCTCCCTCATCACTCCATCCCATTTCTTCACCTGGCAATCATCATCCCCCTTATCCATTTCCCATCCTCCCTCACTTTCCTTCCTTCCTTCCTTCCTTCCTTCCCTCCAGCCCAGCCTCCCTCACCTGTCCTTCATGCTCGCTCTCAACCTTGCTCGCTTCACCTGGCCAAACTTTGTTGATGATTTTTTTTTTCAGGTTCAGAGATCATCGCTTACTGTCTCTCTGTTATCTAGGGTGTTACACAGGTGTTATATTGGGTGTTTTTTAGGGTGTTACATAGGGTGTTATATAGTGTTATGTAGGGTGTTATATAGTGTTATGTAGGGTGTTGTATAGGATGTTTTTTCCAGGGTGTTATATAGTGTTATATAGGGTGTTATCTAGTGTGTTATATAGGTGTTATTTTGGGTGTTTTTAGGGTGTTATATAAGGTGTTCTTTAGGGTGTTATCTAGGGTGTTATATAAGGGGTTCTTTAGGGTGTTATATAGGGTGTTGTCTAGGGTGTTATATAGGTGTTATATAAGGTGTTATCTAGGGTGTTATATAAGGGTTTCTTTAGGGTGGTATATAGGGTGTTATCTTGGGTGTTTTTAGGGTGTTATATAAGGTGTTCTTTAGGGTGTTATCTAGGGTGTTATCTACAGTACGGTGTTATCTGTTTTACCAGGTGGTGTTACCAGGTGTTAATAATGTTACCTGTCAATATTGATATAGACGGTCATTTAACAGGGAATTTCAGCGCAGTTACAATACAGGGGTGTGTGTGTGTGTGTGTGTGTGTGTGTGTGTGTGTGTGTGTGTGTGTGTGTGTGTGTGTGTGTGTGTGTGTTAGCTAGCGCCGTCGCCCAGCTTGAGGATCATAAATCAGGGGACACAGGTACAACTCAGGTGTGTTGACAGGCCAGCCACCAACACCACGTTTCACAAAAGAATCTTTCGTTAAATTTACCCGTTCATTTAAGTTAGGACGCAAAGATCACGTCGACGAAGCCACCAACCTTGTTATTGAGACTGTGTTATGAAACTGGTGCTAAACGAGTACAGTACGCCAAGTGGAGATACGACGCCTCATCTAATTACATTCTAGTTACGGCATAATGTCGACGCTATTTTCGCCTTTATTTATATTGTAACATAAATGATGAGCGAGGGAAAGAAGGAAGAGAGAAGGTCGATAATAAATGACGTGGATGGGGTGAAGGATAACGAAGGCTTTAGAAAGATGAGGAGGGTAATAACGAAAGGTAAGAGAGAGAAAGAGACGAAAAGAAGAGGGAGAATGAATAATGTGGGGGGGTGGGTGAATGGAAAGGTGTAATGGGAGATAGATAACAGGGAATTAAAGAAAGGGAAATGAGAGGAAGGGGAAAAAATTCTCCCTCCTATTTCTTTCTTTCTTTCTTTCTTTCAGGGAATGGGGTGGGGGTGGAGAGAGAGAAGGAAAGAAGGAGAGAGGGAGGGAGTAGAATTAATGTATTTTCACCCCAAAGTTTACAGGTATTTTTTTTTAACTTTTAAACTGTTAATGGAGAAAAAAGTAGGCAGTAATTCCCGTGAAAATAGTTTGAACTTTTGCATAATTTCTGTAAAATATTTTTGTAATCTAAGTTTTTAAAGAATCTGGCCAACGGTGGTGAAGCTGGGTGTTTATTTGTCGTTTATTTGTTTTTAATATAGTTTTGTGTTTGTTTGTTTTTGTTGTGTTTGTTATTTTTTGCTTTTGATTGTTGTTTTCTGTCTGTTATCAGTGTTTTTGTTTTGTATTATAATTGTTTTTTGTAGGAATGGTTATTATAGAATATTTTCTTTGTTGTACTTGTTATGTGGTTAATTTTTTACTTGTCATTAAACACTTCTTTCTCTCGTTAATAATATCACCTGTTTGTTAAACGTGTTTGTGTGTGTGTGTGTGTGTGTGAAGGTGGGATAGGATAGATAGAGATAGGATAGATAGGATAGAGAGAGAGAGAGAGAGAGAGAGAGAGAGAGAGAGAGAGAGAGAGCATTATACAGGAAGACCTGCCCTCACAAGTGGAATTACACTGGGGGAAAATAACCCGATAAATACCCTAGTTGGCAACGAGTACCTGGGGAGAGAAAAATGGCTTATGTTAATAGGGAGATGTACAGGGGCAGTAAGTGGCACACGGGAGGGGTAAGTGGCACATGGAAGGGGTAAGTGGTTGATGAGAGGGGTAAGTGGCACGTGGGAGGGGTAAGTGGCACATGGAAGGGGTAAGTGGTTGATGAGAGGGGTAAGTGGCACGTGGGAGGGGTAAGTGGCACATGGAAGGGGTAAGTGGTTGACGAGAGGGGTAAGTGGCACGTGGGAGGGGTAAGGGCATGGAGGGGTAAGTGGTTGATGAGAGGGATAAGTGGTTGATGGAGGGGTAAGTGGTTGATGAGAGGGGTAAGTGGCACATGGGAGGGGTAAGTGGTTAGTGAGAGGGGTAAGTGGTTGATGAGAGGGGTAAGTGGTTGATGAGAGGGGTAAGTGGCACATGGGAGGGGTAAGCGGTTGATGAGAGGGGTAAGTGGTTGATGAGAGGGGTAAGTGGCACATGGGAGGGGTAAGCGGTTGATGAGAGGGGTAAGTGGTTAGTGAGAGGGGTAAGTGGTTGATGAGAGGGGTAGGATACGTAAATGAATAGACAGACAGATATAAATTACAAAGGATAATTGATTCAGGTGTAACAGAGGTGGACCACATTGTTCAGTTTTCTGTACGTGCGCTTTCGAACCTGTGACCTCGAGTTGTGAACGAAGCAAATTTGGCCACGGTGCCGCTACGTTCGCCCCAAATCACCAGGTTATTCATATTTTTTGTAAGCGTGATTATTAATATGTAAAATTGTCTGACGTCTCTAATCACCGTGAAACATTCAGAAAGACATCGCTAATGACCTAATTAAATTACCCAGGTAGCTGTATTAATAATTAAATTACCCAGGTAACTGTATAAATCAGCTAATTATCCGAGGCAGTCACCGGAATGAGCAATTGACTTAACACTTAATTTATTTCACAAACCATCTGCGAATATTCTGAGTTGAGTTTGTATTTAAATAAACTTTGACAAATTATTATCTCTATTGGCACAGTACACCAAAATAGTTGTATCACTTATTTTGAATAACTTCGCCAAATTATTTTCTTAGCGAATTTCTTTACAGATTCGCCAAATTATTTTCTCAGGGAAGTTCCTTTATGGATTCGCCAAATTATTTTCTCAGTGAAGTTCCTTTAAAGAATCGCCAAAATATTTCCTTAGCGAAGTTCCTTTATAGATTCGCCACAGTATTTTCTCAAGGTCTGCCAATCAACTTTACAGATTCATAGATCAATTTTCTCATTTTAGTCTCAAGTTCATCAACATTTTTTTCTTCTTTTCAAGCAAGTCTTTAAGTTCGCGTAGATAATTTCTCAATAAAACCGATATAAATTCGCGTCTATTCTATTTAAATAAATTTCTATTAATTATTTCACCACAATTTTTTTCTACAGACGTACTATAGACTACCCAACTAGACTAGACTCGTCGTAAAGAAAACAAAAACACTACCACAAACAATTATCAACAGTCACCTCTATAAACAAAGCCAGCAAACACAGTAGACGAACTTCCAGAGCCGTTCGTTAGCAAACCGACCAACGAACAGAACAAATTCTATTATTGATGTACTGTACCTGCCGTTAGATTGGCAAATGGACAAACTCATCAATTATTCTCGTCCAACGCGATGATAACGACAACAGATTCCACAGACAGACAGACAGACACGTGAGCAGCGAACGCATTAACACTCGCAAATGAAACCTCTATTAGAGACACATTAATCTAAAATAAAAAAAAAATCGCGAAAACACCAGACTCGCCGAAAAAACAAACTCCCTAACAAATTCACTAACAAACTCACTGACACCACCAAACAGTGTCATCTTCACCACCATCACCACCACCCTTCGCTCTTAACCAACCAGCGAGCCAGCGAGCCAGTCCGTCACGACAAAATATAATTCGTGGGACACATTTTTGCTGGGCAGTTGTCGCCGTCTTCCTCCTGGGTTCCCTGGTTGTTGTGTGTGGCATAATGAGGGTGTCTGCCTGTCTGTCTGTCTGTCTGTCTTTCTGTCACGTGAGTTGTCAGGTCTGGACTCCTTTATATAACTAAAAAAAAGAAGCACCTACCGTTCTGGCTCCGTGTGTCTCGTTCTCTCCTCGCTCATTAGTCTACAAGTTTCCTCCAACGGAAGGAAATTTGTGTGTGTGTGTGTGTGGAGGAATGTCGACTTTAGGGAAACTAGGTATGTTGTTTACTTATTTACGTTCTTAGTTTTCAAGGGTAAATCTACAAGTGACATGTCAGTCCATCCTCCCTGCCATCTTAATGTAAAAAAAATATATATATATAGATATACATTCATGTTAGGGAGAGGAAAAACTAAGTAAATAAATAATAAACACCATAAGAGTGAGTACTGTATAATTTTGTTCATATATAACTAAACCTAATCTAACTATCCTAACCTAACCAAACTAAACTAGCCTAACCTGAACCGAAGTGTAAAAACAGTTTATTCGTAACATTAACACTTGTATAAATTGTTAAAAGATACACATAGATTAACGTACAATAAACGTTAATATACTCACATTATGGGATTCAGTTCTATACACTTATTACTGAGAGGTTGTGAATGTACCGAACGTTTTGTTGTGTACAGTGACAGCTAACCTTCTTAAAATACTCGATCACTTGTTACACACACCGGTGACTCTCTCTTTACAACCTCTCTTCTCTCCACCTCTCTACATTCTCTTCACTCCTTCTCTCCCTCTCTCCCTCTATACAGTCTCTTCTTTCTCCTCTCACCTTCTCTCTCTCTCCAATGTCTCCTCTCTCCTCTTCTCTTCACCGTCTTTTCTCTCCCTCTCTCTCCATCTTCTTCCCTCACCTTCTTCCTGCATTAACTCCACTCACTTTCACCTCCATCCTCTCCTCTCCCCCACATCCTAGTGTTGAAAGGAACAAGTTAAGCTGTCAAACATTGTCTTACCCCAAATGGCTGAACTTTTTACCTGTAAACTCTCATAATCAAATGTTTCTTCCGGTTATATCAGTCGGTTTGTAACACACCTTCCTCGATGGCCATGAAACTGGGACGGGTAAATACTGATGACCAGGGTAGTGGATAAACCATGGGGGGGGGCTTTGGAGTCTGGGGTCATGCAGGTGAGTGATGATATTCAAATTGCATTTCTACATCACCGAACTTTGGTATTAGGGATGAGGGGATGATGGTGAAGATATTAATGGTCTAAAACTACTAAAGGGTAGAAGGACCAGGGGGTAGAGACAGGGATGGATGAAGGGAATAAACTGTGGGCACCATAAAAAATAAAATAAATAAAATTAGTTGAGGTGGATTGGTAAAAACAGCCTGAAAACATTTGCGAATTGAGGGACGTGAGGATGACACCGTGATTGATGGATTGACATTTGAAGTCAGATGTTGAATAAGGAAAACGAAGATACTGGGCAAACTTTGACCTGAGTTTGAGAGTGAGAATCGGATCTTTCATAAGACGTTTAGTTTTCGAGTTGATTTCATGTAGCTGTAGAACACACTCGCCCCTCAAACATGGTATCAGTGTTTATTGTGAGAACGGACTGTGTATGTTTGATGAGGGTAAATAGCTGAGGGGAGGAAATATTGGAACTAGTAAGGTAGAGAGTGTTGATATTTTCCCCGGAGCATCTCTCACGTATCCAGAGGTGTGTTGGCTGTACGGGTCGTGTTGGGATTAGTAACTAAGACATATTGGTGCAGGTGAATAAGCAGGACATAGGGACGTAGACAGAGCTCCCATTAGATAACTAAACATTTACGACGAGTAAAGGAAAACGGAGAGAGAGAGAGAGAGAGAGAGAGAGAGTAATCGTGCCTCGTCACCAGTAGTGCAGGCAGAGGAGGTAGCGGCGCCACCTTCATATGAGGCAGCTGAGGGCGGTCTGGCCACTAGTAGCTGTTGGCAGGGCGGCGTGCAGACCCTTATTGTGGCCGACCTGCAATACTCCTGCTATTGCCTCTCTCAGGCCCTCTGTCTGGCCCATGATGGATTCATTTATTCATGAGACCACACACACACACACACATATATATATATATATATATATATATATATATATATATATATATATATATATATATATATATATATATATATATATATATATATATATATATATATATATATATATATATATATATATATATATATATATATATATATATATATATATGCATACAGGCATGAGCGTCATACACTTATATATTTGTGTATTTTAGGAAATGGTGTGTTTTACATATTTTCAAGAGGCCAATATATCAAATTTTCAAACGTTTTCTCTTAAAAGTTGTATGAGAAGTGAACGAGTTTTTGGTCTAGATTGTTATGAACTAAGGATATAATATTTTAATCCCTTAATATTATTTACGAGTCTTTGTATACAGACCAGTTTCTTCACACTTAATACACGACCGATGTTTAGATAATTTCTGGTCATTTGTGCAGCTATACGGTTATGTTGGAGGCTCGCTCATATTTTATCACCTCGTCCAGGATATAAATCGGTAGTTTTTCTCAACAAATGACCCGAGGCGCTGGAAGCTAACGTGGTAGTAAAGAAGTGAGTGTGTGTAGTGTAAGTATACAGGAAAATAAATGACGTGGCTCTATACTATAATGGTTACATAAGCGTCTGTGTTTCTCTTGTCTGTCTGCCCGTAACGGCGCCCTTCTCTCACCCCGTGTACTGTAAGGTTAGACTACAGCCTCAGGGTTAATGGTGGTTATCTCTCTTAATTTTCATATCATTTGTGGGTATTTGTAAGTTTATTCGCTCATGTAAAGTTCTCACACACAATTCCATGTCCCTCACTGGGTATGGAGGGGAGCAGATTGACTTCACCTGTTCATGTTAAAATCCAAAGTTGTTAACACGAGTAAGTTAAATTAGGTTAAGTTTCGCTCTCTTATTTATATTTAATCTTGGAATACCTGAGTTTGATTGATATATTGTACCTGCACCATATGGGTAAACACAAGTACCTCAGTTTGTCTTTATTAGTGTTAGCAGCCAGTAAATATGGTCTGTGTATATATATAATAACTGCGGACGTCTTCCCCCTTCCTCCTCAACCCCCTGCCCCTTCACCCTCCCCCCTCCCCTTCACCCTCCCCCCTTCACCCTCCCCCCTCCCCCCGAACATCAATAACCCCTCCCGTCATTTTCTGTACATAAACTGTCTTCTTTACCACGTTGGCTGTGAATTAAACGTACAGAAGAAATTATACAGAACACGTCACTGTCAGCCATGATATGTGCTGTACGCTTCCTCCTGTAGATCTAACGATGGGGTTAAAGCGGACTCAAGGAAGAGTACAATAACATGTAGAAATTGATATGAGTACGTACCGATGTTTAGGACGATTTACTTCCTTCATAGGACTCTGTATAAAGAAATAAATATCAAAGGACTCTGTAAACATCCAAATTTAGTGGCCTATGGGAAAGCTTGAGGTAATTTATATCACAGGTAAAAATAAGCTTGAGGTAATTTATATCACAGGTAAAAATAAGCTTGAGGTAATTTATATCACAGGTAAAAATACAAAAATAGTTACAGGATTCTAAAATTGTACAGAAACACTCACCTGGATTATTGTGTTACAGTTTATCATAAGTTATATGATGAATGATGAGTGATACAGGAGTACGGGCGAACACATCTATAAACGTTAGTCAGGTTCAGTCTCTATTATACATCACGTTAACATAAACAAGACAGACAGACAGACACATGTATATTACTCTGTCTCATCATACATTAATATATCACATAAACTTCGATACATTAATTTAAAGACATATACGTTAATTTACCCCCCCCCTCCTCCCCCCCACACTGGTCGTTACTCTCACCGTGGACATCACCATTCACGGTGTGTATAACTTTCTAAAACACATTTACAGTGGACGGATTTAATGAATGACGTAAGTTATGTTGTGGTGTGTCGTAAATAATATGTTTCAACACAATGTAGTGGTGATGATGATGATGATGATGATGGTGGTGTTGATGGTGATGGTGTTGGAAGAGTGTGGTATGTAATAGTGTTGGTAATGGTGGAGGTGTTAATGGGGATTGTTGGAGAGTGTAGTGGTGGTTGTGGGGAGGAGTTGTGGTGGTGATGGTGATGGGAGGTTGTGGTGGTGGTGGTGGTGGTGGTGGTGGGGGTGTGAGAGAGTGGAGGTGTGGGAGTATGGATGCAGAGTGGAGGTGTGAGAGTATGGAGGGAGAGTGGAGGTGTGGGAGTATGGAGGGAGGAGGTGGGTGTGGGAGGTGGAGGCAGAGTGGAGGTGTGGAGAGCATATGGAGGGGAGAGGGAGGTGGGAGGGGAGTATGGAGGAGGTGGAGAGTATGGAGGGAGGTGGGGTGTGAGGGGAGGTGGAGGTGGGGGAGTGGAGGTGGAGGTGGGTGTGTGGGAGGGAGAGTGGAGGTGTGGGAGTATGGAGGGAGAGTGGAGGTGGGAGGGGAGGGGAGTGGAGGTGTGGGGGTGGAGGGAGGTGGAGGTGTGGGAGGGGAGGGAGGTGGAGGTGTGGGGTGGAGGGAGGTGTGTGGGAGGGAGTGGGTGTGAGTATGGAGGAGAGTGGAGGTGTGGGAGTATGGAGGGAGGTGGAGGTGTGTGGGAGTAGAGAGGTGTGGAGGTGGAGAGAGAGAGGAGGTGGAGGTGTGAGGTATGGAGGGAGAGTGGAGGTGTGAGGTATGGAGGAGAGTGGAGGTGTGGGGAGTATGGAGGGAGTGGAGGTGTGAGAGGGAGGGAGGTGGAGGTGTGGGAGGTGGAGGTGGAGGTGTGAGAGAGAGGGAGAGTGGAGGTGTGAGAGTGGCTTCTCCCTCACCAGGTGTGCGCGTCGGCATGTGTTACTGTGTGGGGAACTCCTCACGCTGCTGCCATGGCAACCACACGACCGTCTCCCAGGACCCCTCTCTCTCCCCCTCCCTCTCTCTCCCCCACCTCACTCTCCCACATCCACCCTGCCCTCACCTCCCCTCCACCATCTCCCCATCTCTATTTCTCTTTCCTTCGCCCCTCCCCTCCCTCACCCTCCCCCAAACCCTCCTCCTTCTCCCTCAACTCCCTCCTATGCCCGCCACACCCTCAACATCACCTCCACTTCATTATTTCTCCCATCTACACCCACCCACCCACCCACCGCCCATGACCCACACAATCACGTGTCGTATCCACTACCGGTCGCATCTATCCACCCACCCACCCTCATTACTCCTCAAGTGTCATCTCCCTCTCACTATCTCTCCCGACCACACCCACCCACTGTCACCCACTATCCCCCCCTCCCCCCCCCCCCCAAAATTCCTTCCATCCTTACTACATACGTAACAACCTCCCCTACCTCATATCTCCCCAGCCTCACTACTTTCTAACCCATTCCTCCCCCCCCACTCCGACATTCTCCCCATCATCCTGCATCACCCCACCCTCTCCCCACCACCCACCTTCTCCCACCACCCACACTGTCTCCCCACCCTCTCCCCTACACCCACCTTCTCCCCACCCCACACCTTCTCCCCACCACCCCTGTCTCCCCACCACCCACCTTCTCCCCACCACCCCACCTCCCACCACCCCACACTGTCTCCCCACCACCCTCCCCCACCCCACACTGTCTCCCCACCCTCTCCCCACCTTCTCCCCACCTGGGTTTATGTTAGTAAGTTTTTCTACAGTAGGACCCTTCGTGTCTCAGGCTCAGGTGGAGCTTCCCATTATTTTGTGTTAATTTATATTCCTAGTGTTTTGGTTTTGTGTTTTAGGTTCAGGTTTAGTGAAGGTTTTGGGTTTGATTTGATTTATGGTTAATTGTGGTGGTTTAAGTGTAATTGTGGTGGGTTAGATGTAATTGTGGTAGTTTAGGTTGAATTGCGGTAGATTAAATGCATCTTTGTGTGGAATTGTGGTGATTTAGATTGAATTGTGGTGGTTTAGGTGGAATTGTGGTGGTTGAGTTAGAAGTGTATCGCTTTAGAATCTGTTATATTGTGTGTGTGTGGTAGTATTAAAAGTGAGACAGTTTTATTCAGTCAGAAGGTGTCAGATATTTAATGGTCGCTACAATACTAAGATTACTTCCATACCTGAGTCTTTCTAGGTGTTTAATGCGCTTGAAAAATTGTACTAAATAAATGTTTTCAGATTTTAATGTGTAAATTACATTGGGTGTACAGTCTCATGCATATAGGGAAAAAAGTACATTCTGACGTGGTCACTAAGTTTTTGTATTGTGTATATTATTTTTGGGGGTAATATTGGCTTTTGGGGCGGGGGAGGATAGTGTTATATTATCGGTATATATTATTAAGTACTCGGAGGTAAAGACCATATTTCGTGTGGTTAGTTGTTGGTGTTTCAACCTTATCGCCATAATGTTCTGATTGCTTATAGCGTTATAATGGCTTCGGAGGGTAGAGGAGTGTTAAAGACCTGGAGGGTACCTGAGTCACACACACACACACACACACACACTTATTTGACCTCGCTATAAAGGTATTAAGGCTGTGGGTTACTACCTCAAAAGAAATTCTCACCGAACAGAACAGTTCCTTGTCCTGAGTCCTGACCACCCCAGTCTACCCCTCCCACTCACCACCCCAGTCTACCCCTCCCACTCACCACCCCAGTCTCCCCTCTCTCTTTCCTTTCTGCTCCCTCTATCCCTTTCTCGCCACCTTCGTTCTCTCTTCTCATCATTCACCTCCCTCTCTCTCTCTCTCTCTCCCCTCTTCCCACTTCTGACTCTCCCTCCCCTCTCCCTCTCCCACGTTTTTCCCCTCACCACCCCGCACCTCTCATCAACCCCTCTCCCCACACTCCCTTCCCTCCCCCAGCTTTCCTTCTCTCCCCTCACCACAGTCTCTCCCCGCCTCCCCTCTCTCACACCTGAGGGGAATATCGGTTTATGGATCCCTCTGCAGGTGTGAAGGAAGACGGTAAAACTCCCAGGAGTAATTTCACTCAAGAATTCGTAAGAGAAGAAACTGAGAAAATTTTCACTTATTCAATATTTTTTTTTTACTGTGATGGAAGTTTTTATTATTATTATTATTATTATTATTATTATTATTATTATTATTATTATTATTATTATTATTATTATTATTATTATTTCTTGTTACTCCTCTTTATCATTCTCTCTTTTCGTCTATTTCATCATCACGTTTATTACCTTTGTGGTCCTATATTACCTGAGAACACAAGCTGTCTTCTCACCCGCTAGAGCTGTCAGTTACTCCTATGTTAAGATCTCACTGGCTGAGTGTGTGTGTCTGTCGGAAAGTATAGGGAAGGTGGGAACTATGCAGTGACGCCTCTATTTAACGGATGGAGAGGAGAGGCCGTTATATCGAGGGTACGTTAGATGTGAAACCCGCTTTAACGAATTATATGGAGAGGAATTCCGTTATATGGATGTTTCACTGTAATTTTTAAAAAGAAAATGACATGAAAATAATTGTTTGTTTAGGGAAGAGTGAAGCATAAAGAAGACCTGATGTATAAATGCGTAGACAGACAACAACAACAACAACAACAACAGAGTATTATCGAAGGTATTGAAAACCTCTTCAAAGATTTTAGGTTAGGTTAGGTCAGGTTAGGTCAGGTCATGTTAGGTCAGGTCAGGTCATGTCATCTGTGTACGTCTGAGTGAGGACAAGTTGGTGTACATTTTCACTCTTCTTATAAGGAAAGGGAGTGAATTATCATAAGACCTTAACCCCTTGAGAACATTATTATCTTATCCAAAGTAAAAGTTCATCGTATTGAAAAGACATCATATGTAAGTGATGAAGTAACTTTACTCAAATATTTAAGTCATCGTACTCATGGGCTTAAGTCATCGTACTCAAGGGGTTAAGATATAACTCTTACTGGGCTAATTTAATGTACTCAAGGGTTAGCGTCTTACATAAAGGGTTAAAGATATCTTACTCAGTGGACCAATTCATCGTACTCAAGGGCTTAAGTCATCGTACTCAAGGGGGTCAATAACAATTCCAGGTAACCTATGTATGAGTGTCTGTCTGAATTATGGAAAGATTGTGTTTAATACCTGGGTAGTGTTCGGTGTATGTGGCACTAAGGACGGGTTGATAACAGCTCTACTATGGCTGTCACTAGAGGCGGGACTCACGGGCCGCCGCAACACACCTGGTCTACTGAATGTAAACAAACAGCTGGTGTGTATCCCATGTCGCTAGTGGTGTGAGCCGTCTCGTTATAACGTACACCAGAGAACAAATAGAGGTGTGATAACGACGTTGGATGTAGTTATATACACTTAAAGCACCCGGTCGTCCCCCTCGTGTGTGTGTGTGTGTGTGTCGGTATTTTCACCCTCTCGTGCACACCTGAGGGCGGAGGGGGAGGAGGTATAGGTAGAGAGGGGAGGAGGTAGGTAGGTGATGGAGGGGAACGTCGCTCCCGGGGATTTTCAGGAAATGGGTGTTAATACCCGCTACAAAGGGTTATAATGCAACAAGTTTGTGTGGTGAGGGGAGGGAGGCTCAGGTGGTGGTGTGTGTGGTGAGGGGGAGGCTGGCTCAGGTGGTGTGTGTGTGGTGAGAGAGGGAGGCTCAGGTAGGTGTGGTGAGGGGAGGCTGGCTCAGGTGGTGGTGTGTGTGTGGTGAGGGGAGGCTGGCTCAGGTGGTGGTGTGTGGTGAGGGGGAGGTTGCCCAGGTAGGTGTGGGTGAGGGGGGGATGCTGGCTCAGTGTGTGTGGGGGTGGGGAGGGAGGGAGGCCTAGGTGGTGGTGTGTGTGGGTGAGGGGAGGGGCTGGCTGTGTGGTGGTGTGTGGTGAGGGGGAGGCTGGCTCGTGGTGGTGGTGTGTGTGTGGTGAGGGGGAGGCTGGCTCAGGTGGTGGTGTGTGTGTGCAGAGGGGGAGGCTGGCTCAGGTAGGTGTGTGTGTGGTGAGGGGGGAGGTCATTCTGTGTGGTGGTGTGTGGTGAGGGGAGGAGGCCCAGGTGGTGTGTGTGTGGTGAGAGCTTGGCCCAGGTGGTGGTGTGTGTGAGGGGAGGCTGGCTCAGGTGGTGGTGTGTGGTGAGGGGAGGCTGGCTCTGCCAGGTGGTGGTGTGTGTGGTGAGGGGGAGGCTGGCTCAGGTGGTGGTGTGTGGTGAGGGTTTGGGTGAGTATAGTTTTATTGATGATGTTAATAGTAGTGATGATGACGGTGGTGGTAGTGATGATGGTGGTGGTGGCAATAGTGATGATGACGGTGGTGGTAGTGACAATAAATGAATTAAAACAATTTATGTAGTCAAGAATATTTGTATTTTTGGCACAACACGAAAAGTAATGACACGGCTGAACCTTCTGAGAACTCTTAACTCGTTCTGGAAAACGTTTTTGGTAATTACATTTAGATTTAAGTAGTTAGAAGGCATGAACGAACACACACACACACACACACACACACACATCACACACACACACTCTCTCTCTCTCTCTTCCTCCTCCATGATTACTGTCTTACCACACCTGAGTATTTAACTTCTCTTATTCTCGTTCTCTTCCCCTCTCTCTGTCTCTACTCCTCCCCCTCCCACCTCTGTTTCTCCTTCCTCCTCTTTTCCCCACTCACCTCCCTCCTCCCTCCCACCTGTTGCTCCGTCATGCACACCAAGTGCTTAGGCAGTAGTGGGGCCTGTGAGTAAGCAGTCCTTCTTTTTGTCTTCCCTTACCTGGAGGGAGGGGAGAGGGGAGAGGGGGGGAGAAGGTGAGGGCATGTGGGAGAGTCGGTTGAGGATTGGAGGGACAAATGGTGGATGATGGGGGAGGGGTGGAGGGGTGAGAGGTTGGAGAAAGAGTGGGAATGAGGGGAGAGGGGGGAGATGATATGAAGGAGGGTAAACAGGGAAGGGGTAAGGAATAGGAAGGGAGAGACAGAGAGGAGAGAACACAGGGGGTAGGTGGAGGGGAGGGGTAATGGAGGAAGAGTGGTTAACAAGTTTATTGGGCATGATTGGAGGTACACAATTTTTGTCTAATCTGAGAAGTCTGGGGCAGGAGGGTGGGGGGGGTGAGAGGGATAGGGAGGGTTAATGGAGAGGGGAGGAAGGTGATGGGGTGAGATGGCATTTGTCGGGTGTTGGGTTTCAAGGATTTGGTCAGGTGTGTTGTGAATGGGAGGTGTTGTTTGGGGAGGAGGAGGAGGTAAAGGAGGTAGAGGGGAAAGTAGAAATGAAGTTGGAGTTTGAGGAGAAGGAGGAGAAGGAAGAGGATGAGGAGGTGTTAAGTTGTCCTCTGTTCCATATAGAGGAGGTGGACACACACACACACACACACACACACACACACACACACACACACACACACATTGTCAGCATCATCACACGAGGCAGCTGGGTAGAAAAGCTGACAGAGCCGTCTTTGTTCTTACCTCCCGTCACTCCTACCTGAGAGACGCTACCTCACGTCCAGGTGAAGCGAGTGAGTCAAGAGGTAAGTGAGGGGAGAGATAAACTGTGCCTAGGTGAGCGAAGAGCCCGGATGAAGGAGAGAGAGATAGGAGGGCTAGATAAGAGGGGATGGCTAGTTGAGAGGGGAGGGCTAGGTGAGAGGGGAGGGCTAGATGAGCGGGGAGGGCTAGATGAAAGGGAAGGGCTAGGTGAGAGGGGAGGGCTAGGGTGGAGAGGGGAGGGCTAGGTGAGAGGGGAGGGCTAGGGGTGGAGAGGAGGGCTAGATGAGAGGGGAGGGCTAGGTAGGAGAGGAGAGGGCTAGGTGAGGGGAGGCTAGGGGTGGAGAGGGGAGGGCTAGGTGAGAGGGGAAGGCTAGTTGAGAGGGGAGGGCTAGGGTGAGAGGAGAGGGCTAGTAGAGGGGAAGAAGGAGAGGGGAAGGCTAGTTGAGAGGGGAGGGCTAGGTGAGAGGGGAGAGGCTAGGTGAGAGGTTAGGGCTAGTTGTGTGTGTGTATGGTGTGTTGTCTTGTATGTTCCAGGTAATAACAGTGAGGAAGACGAGGCATGGTCACCAGGTGTTGGCCACCACCAGGGGTACAGTGCCAGTCATGTCATTGAGGGGTACAGTATAGGTCATGTCATCCAGGGGTACAGTATAGGTCATGTCATCCAGGGGTACAGTGCCAGTCATGTCATTGAGGGGTACAGTATAGGTCATGTCATCCAGGGGTACAGTGTAGGTCATGTCATTGAGGGGTACAGTATAGGTCATGTCATCCAGGGGTACAGTGTCAGTCATGTCATATCATCCAGGGGTCCAGTGTAGGTCATGTCATCCAGGGGTACAGTATAGGTCATGTCATTGAGGGGTACAGTATAGGTCATGTCATCCAGGGGTACAGTGTCAGTCATGTCATATCATCCAGGGGTCCAGTGTAGGTCATGTCATCCAGGGGTAATCCTTTGGTCCCATCCTCCACACATGTTCACAAAACAACTAAACCTTAACTCATACTATGCCATCCACTCTAACTAGTGTTAGTCTACGGTACAAGTTTACTTACACTGCCTCATGTTGTATTATGTAAGGTTAAGGCAGTAGTTGTGTGTGTCTGTTACGACTCCTGTCCTAGGGGTCGCTGGTCTGATCCCGGGGCACTGCCAGTCCACCCACTTATAAACTGGTTTGGTATCTGACTTTACAAGTGAGTGAAGTGAAACCTGTCGAGGGCAGTGCTGTCCTCGTTGCCTCCTTATGAACCGAAGGCTTAGTATACAGTGTACTGTATGATGTATCCACACTGTACCTAGTGGGCAGTCTTACCTATGGGACCCACTTTTACTTCCACTGGGTAAGAAATGGTTGCCTTGTATAATGTAATTGGTAAATTTCGGTAATTGATTCCATACCTAAACAGTTCTCACACTCACGCGCAAACTATATATATATATATATATATATATATATATATATATTGTCCTTTTTATTTTCCATTAAAACCATTACCACGTCCGCATTCCGCTAGATAAGCACTTTTTCACTCCAGTCACCTGGGGAGGTATATGAGGGCGGGCATGGGGTGACAAGAGGAGAGATGAGGGAGGGTGGATGGCAGGGGAGAGGGGTGTGACACAACGAGGGAGCGTGATAAAGAGAGGGAGGGGAAAGGAAATGGAGAGACAGGTACAGAGAGAGGAAAGAAGAGCCAGAGAGAGAGAGAGAGGGACAAAACACAGATGGGGTGAGAGAGAGAGAGAGAGAGAGAGAGAGAGAGAGAGAGAGAGAGAGAGCAGGTGCAGGTGAGTGTGCTGGGGGTGATAGAGAAGAGGAATCCCTTACCATATATTTACATGGGATAACACCTTCCCTGCCCGGCCAACAGCTGAGCTACACTGTACAGGTACACACACACACACACACCTGCACTGTTGATATTCATTTGCTGTATTACTGAACTGGGCCATACACGCTTTATACAACAGGTCAATTAGTTTACTCTCAATTAACGCTTTACTGAACCTTATAAACCTGCAGTCTTCCCCAACCACACACCCACGCTTTACTGAACCTGTATACTGAAGTGGTGTTAGGAAGTCTCTGCTGAACTCACTGTAAGTCTCGTGTCTGAGTCAATGTTTGAGGACGGTGAGAGAAGTCAGGTGATTGTATTTTAATTCATGATTCGTTTGTTCCTTGTGACGTTGTTTACCCCTTTATTATTATTATTATTATTATTATTATTATTATTGTTGTTGTTGTTGTTGTTGTTGTTGTTGTTTCAAGCGCCTTTTCCCTCTCTCCTACACGTTATCCTCTCTTCACCTTTCTCCTTTTGATTTTCTCCATACTTCCTTCTTTCTCTCTATTCTTTAGTTCCCTCTTCCCTTGTTCTCTGTTCCTCTCTTCCTCTCTCTCCACACACTCCTCCCTTTCTTCTCTCTTCTCTCTCCTCGTTCCTAACTCCCTTCTTCCCTCCCTCTCTCTCTTCCTCCTTCCATCCGTCTTTCCTTCATTTCCTCTTCTTCCCTCACTCTCTCTGTCTTTCTCTCCCTCTCTCTATCCCTTCCTCCCTCCCCCTCCCCTTTCTCCCCTAATGGCCCTATTCCATCACTTTCCTCCCTCTCTCCTTTCCCCCCGTGTCCTTATCTCTCCTCCCATCCCATCACCCCCCCCTCCTTCCCTCCCTCCCTCCTCACACACACACACACACACCTGAGGGGAGGCCCGGGGTGCAGGAAATTGGCTCAGTGGAGGTAAGTCAGGTGTGAGACTAAATGCGGCTAGAATTGGATTAAGCAGCGATCGGGGAATGGGTTTTTCTGATGAGTCCGCCTATCTCCCTCCCTCCCTTCCCTCCCTTCCTTTCCTTCCCTCCCTACCTACCTTCCTTCCCTCCCTCACACTCGTTAAGCGCTCGTTAGGGTAGTTAAATGGCTAGTTCCACCCTCATTAGACTCTCGTTAGTCATTGGGGTCTTTTCCACAATTAGTCAGTCACTCGTTAGGATAGTTAGTTTGTTCCTCTCGTTAATCGCTCGTTAGTTTATTGTACTATCATTAATCACCCGTTTGTTTATTTCACACTCATTAATCGGACGTTAGTAGGCTTCTCGCTCGTTAGTGGCTCGTTAACCTAATGGTCAATCGTTACCTGGCGAAATTATTCAGCGAAGTACAACAGGTATTTTCAGCCTTTACCTATGATGTACCAAGGTGTGTATTAGGTGTAGGTGCTGTATCAGGTGAAGGTGTAGGTGTTGTATCAGGTGTAGGTGTTGTATCAGGTGAAGGTGTAGGTGTTGTATCAGGTGAAGGTGTAGGTGTTGTATCAGGTGAAGGTGTAGGTGTTGTATCAGGTGTAGGTGTAGGTGTTGTATCAGGTGAAGGTGTAGGTGTTGTATCAGGTGAAGGTGTAGGTGTTGTATCAGGTGAAGGTGTAGGTGTTGTATCAGGTGAAGGTGTAGGTGCTGTATCAGGTGAAGGTGTAGGTGTTGCATCAGGTGAAGGTGTAGGTGCTGTATCAGGTGAAGGTGTAGGTGTTGCATCAGGTGAAGGTGTAGAAATGCATCAGGTGAAGGTGTAGGTGCTGTATCAGGTGAAGGTGTAGGTGTATCAGGTGAAGGTGTAGGTGTTGTATCAGGTGAAGGTGTAGGTGCTGTATCAGGTGAAGGTAGGTGTTGTATCAGGTGAAGGGGTGTAGGTAAGGTATCAGGTGAAGGTGTAGGTAAGTTGGGTATCAGGTGAAGGTGTAGGTGTTGTATCAGGTGTAGGTGTAGGTGTTGTACTGTGTGAAGGTGTAGGTGTTGGGTATCAGGTGAAGGTGTAGGTGTTGTATCAGAAGGTGTAGGTGTTGTATCAGGTGAAGGTTTAGGTGGTGTAGAAGGTGTAAGGTAATGTGTATCAGGTGAAGGTTGTGTGTGTGTATCAGGTGTGTGTGTATGTGGTATCAGGTGTAGGTGTAGGTAGCATCAGGTGAAGGTGCAGGTGTTGTATCAGGTGAAGGTGTAGGTGTTAGAACAGGTGAAGGTGTAGGTGTTGTATCAGGTGAAGGTGTAGGTGTTGTATCAGGTGAAGGTAGTGTATCAGGTGAAGGTGTAGTGGTGTATCAGGTGAAGGTAGGTGTTACTCAGGTAGTGTGTAGGTGTTGTATCAGGTGAAGGTGTAGGTTGTATCAGGTGTAGGTGTAGGTGGTGTATCAGGTGTAGGTGTAGGTGGTGTATCAGGTGTAGGTGTAGGTGGTGTATCAGGTGTAGGTGTAGGTGGTGTATCAGGTGTAGGTGTAGGTGTTGTATCAGGTGAAGGTGTAGGTGTTGTATCAGGTGAAGGTGTAAGGGTGTAGGTGTTGTATCAGGTGAAGGTGTAGGTGTTGTATCAGGTGAAGGTGTAGGTGTTGTATCAGTTGAAGGTGTAGGTGTTGCATGAGGTGAAGGTGTAGGTGGTGTATTAGGTGTAGGTGTAGGTGGTGTATTAGGTGTAGGTGTAGGTGGTGTATCAGGTGAAGGTGTAAGGTGATAGGTGTGTATCAGGTGAGTGTGTGTATATAGTAGATGCACCTGGTGGCAGCAACAGCGGGGCCTGGCAGACAAACCTCCATCAAACAGAATTCATAATGAACAGGAGATTCAAATATGTAGATTGAGTTACATAGATTCTACGACTCTCTATTTTAGAAAGTGGAGAGGGGAGAGAGAGGGTTTATTTTCAAATTTTTTATTTATTTTTTTTCCTAGAATTTGATTTCTTTAATGTTCTAAGTTTTTGGTTGATTGAGTAGGTGTTTTATGCGATTGATTTTTGGTCGTTTTTTATAGAATTTGTGTTTTTTGTAATATTTTTCTCTTTAGTAAAGTTTATTTCATGTGTATATTAGAATTTTTTGGTTTTGTTTATTTGAATTTTTTCGGGGATAGGATTTTATTTTTATTTAAATTTTTTTTTATAATTTTTGGTTAAATTTCGCACAATTTCTGTTTTTATTTACCATATTTCCAGGTTTTGTTTGGTATAAAATTCTGGTTCAATACAACTCAGGGTGATATTGTGGTAAGCGATTCATTTATGGACTGTGTTTTGAATTCAGTATTTTACCCAACATTTTTTTTTATCCTTAATTTAGAAAGGGTGTAAGAGAGAGAGAGAGAGAGAGAGAGAGAGACGTTGTATATGATTATAAAGACACAACAACACCTGGGACTTTACAAAAAACAAATAAAGTATGAAGCTAGCGAGAATATTTATTTGTCTGTCTGCCTGTCTGTCTGTCTGTCTCACCACTACCACCCATACAACCACTGCTACTACCCCCTCTGCCCCTACCACCACCACCACCATCACCCATACAACCACTACTACCCCTCCTGCCCTTACTACTCCACCTAACTACGCCACTAGAATGAGCCAATAAGAGGGTTCAGGCTCTCACGTGGCTCATTTATGTCAGTGTAGTTGTTATTTTCAACTTTGTGTCTATATTTTTTAGGCTAAATAAACTGTTTCTATGTCACTATCAGAATGTATATAGTCTATAGAGGTAAAGCCAACCATTACTGTACTACTGTTATGTACTTATGTTTTCCTCAGTCACCCCATTAAGTGTCTCGTTTTCTCTTGACATCCTATAATCACTGTGGAGGTTAAAGTCTTCTTAAGATTGTGATATATGTTTTGTTATTCTGATTTGTGATATGTTTTAGTAACTGATATGGTTAAAGAACATTAATGTATGATTTTGTGAATGAGTTTTCAATGTGAGAATATTGCAGTGGTTTAAATGAAGAATGTAAACAAAATGTGGATAAGTTAGTGAAATCGTATTGGAACATGGGGAAGAAGATCTCTCTCTCTCTCTCTCTCTCTGGGTATTATTGGTGAAGGACATGGTATTTTGTATCGTGAAAAACCCACAGGTTGTACGGGTAATCCAGTGTTTTCTGGTAGTCATAAGATAGTGTAATCTATTTGTGAAGCATATTTGTAAAGTAGAGAGAGAGAAAGCTGTTGGATATAAGAGTGATATTAATGTAAACTTTGTGGAAGCTATCAGCACGTGTGAAACCATTATTGTTTAATATACATTTTATGTAAATGTTCTATTTCCTTATCCTGATTATATATGTTACAGCATAAGAGAGACTGTGACACTACCAATACTTCCACCTCCACTACCACTACTAACTACCACCAAGTACAGCCACGTACCAGGATATTACCATCCATCAGGCCACCCATTATTACCATTGCTCCTAACTCCATTACCATTACTACCCGTACGCACCACACAAGGTCAACCATTACTACCAATACCTTTATCTCCTCTACCATTACCACTACTGCCAGCCACACCCCACCACAACACACACACACACACGACCAACCATTACTGCCATTACTACCACCACCACCACTATGCCACCACCCCTGCAGACCTCACCAGCCACAGTGGCGGCCACGCACCAGGACAATACCACACACAAGGCCAACCATTATGTCTGGTCCCTACACCTCCCCAGATCGTTAAAACTTTGTCTGGTTCTCTGTGACTTCTTTTTAACATCGAGTGCTAAGCGACGTCCCCTAATTGCTCCTTTGTTTTGAGTAGGGGTGAGAGAGAGCGAGGAATGACGGAGGAGGAGGGGGGAGAGGGAGAGAGAAAGAGGAGGGATGGAGGTAGAAATGAATGGAGGTAAAGGAGGAGGAGGAAGAAAAAGAGGGAGGTGGGGAAGTATGGTTGAAGGTAAGGTAAGGGGAAAGGAAGGCGAGAGATGGAGGAATGGAGGTGAGAAAGAGGGACAGGGAGGTAGGGGGAAAGTAGAAATAGATAAGAGGTAAGGGAGAAGGAGGGAGGATAAATAGATGATGAAGGGTGAGAGGGAAGGGGTGTGGGAGAATGGAACTTAAAAGAGACGGTGAATTAGAAGAGGGAAAGTAAGTGGGAGGGAAAGAAGGATTGATGGTGGCGGGAGTGGAGTGTGTCTTTTGGAGAGGTGAAGTGGAGTGGGTGGAGAGTGGTGGAGTGTATGGGGGAGAGGGAGAGGGTTAAGGTGTGTTGGAGGGAGAGCTATAGAGGGAGGGAACTGGGGAGGAGAGGTGATAAGTAATGAGTGATTATGAGGAATGAGAAGGGGTGGAGAGAGAGAGAGAGAGATCATGGGACTCACTGTGGCAAGACACACACACACACACAGCGGAAAGGGAGAAACAGTGGAAGGGATAAAAAGGGGGAGTAAATGATAGCAATGAAAAGGATGAGTAGAAGGGATTAGTGAGAGGGGCGGAGTGATGGACGGGACAGAGAGAGAGAGAGAGAGAGAGAGAGTACTTGAACTGAATGTAATTAACTGGGAATAAGAGCGAATGAGGGAAGAAGAAGAAAGGAGGAGAGAGAAGGGAAAAACATGTACACATAAGAAGGGGGTAAAATAATGGTGAAGGAGAGGTAGAATAAAGGTGAAGAAGAGGTAGTATAGGTAGAATAAGGGTGGAGGAGAGGTAGAATAGGTAGAATAAGGGTGAAGGAGAGGTAGAATGAAAGACGAAAAAGATGGCTGAACGGTTAATGAAAGTTAGAATAGTCAAGATAGAGAAACAGTAATTAAGAAGAGAGAGAGAGAGAGAGAGAGGCGTAATAAGCTGATAAACGAAGGAACAAGAGGAAGAACCAATAATAAATAGTCCACCTTTGAATCAACCGAACTGAAAATAACCACAAAGGAGATAATGAATAATTAAGATAATTTTGTACGATTAGAGGAAGAGAGGAGGAGGGGGAGGGAAGAAGAAGAGAGGAAGAGGAACAGGAGGAGGAGGAGGAGTAGTAATAAAGGAATGGACAATGAAATAGATGAGAAGATAAATTAAACGCCTGAAAGAAGTAAATAGTAAGAGAGAGAGAGAGAGAAGTAAAGGAAGGAATAAGAGAAACGGGGGAGGGAAGGAAGAGGAAGGTAAGGAAGGGGAGAGGAGGGGATAGGAGGGGATAGTCGATGATTTAAGTGAGTTGAGGTAAGTTTAGGTAGATGATGGAGTAGTTAAGTTTTGCTGCCCCTCCTTATCCTTCCTTATACTCCCTAACACCACCTCCTTATCCTTCCTTATACTCCCTAACACCACCTCCTGATCCTTCCTTATACTCCCTAACACCACCTCCTTATCCTTCCTTATACTCCCTAACACCACCTCCTGATCCTTCCTTATACTCCCTAACACCACCTCCTGATCCTTCCTTATACTCCCTAACACCACCTCCTGATCCTTCCTTATACTCCCCTAACACCACCTCCTGATCCTTCCTTATACTCCCTAACACCACCACCTCCTGATCCTTCATATACCTCCCCCACCACCTCCTGATCCTTCCTCATACTCCCTAACACCACCCCTGATCCTTCCTCCTCCCACCACCACCACCTGATCCTTCCTTACACTCCCTAACGCCACCTCCTGATCCTTCCTTATACTCCCCACCACTTCCTGATCCTTATACTCCCCACCACC
This sequence comes from Homarus americanus, assembly GCF_018991925.1. NCBI lineage: Eukaryota > Metazoa > Arthropoda > Malacostraca > Decapoda > Nephropidae > Homarus > Homarus americanus. Next base: position 277,611 of record NW_024733940.1, on the reverse strand, counting down.
TCCTGATCCTTCCTTATACTCCTACCACCACCAGATGGAAGGAGATCTCCTGAATTTATGTGACCAAACTGTGAGGTAGACTAAGGGGTTAAAAACATCTTTATCGGTAGAGGGTATGAGCCTTAAGTTTACCCGTATACTATTTGTGGGTAAACTTTAAAGGGTAGGGGTGAAGTTTAAGGGGGTAGGGGTGAATTTTAAGGGGCAGGGGTGAATTTTTAGGGGTTAGGGTGAATTTTAAGGGGTTGGGAGTGAAGTTTAAGGGGTAGGGGTGAAGTTTAAGGGGTAGGGGTAAATTTTAAGGGGTAGGGGTGAAGTTTTAAGGGATAGGGGTGAAGTTTGAGGGTAGGGGTAAATTTTTAAGGGATAGGGGTGAAATTTGAGGGTAGGGGTGAAGTTTAAGGGGGGCTAGGGTGTAATTTAAGGGGTTGGGGTGAATTTTAAGGGTAGGGGTAAAGTTTAAGGGTTGGGTGAAGTTTAATGGTTGGGGTAAACTTCAGTAGTAAAGGGGACAATTGATTTACCGTACATACCTTTGAGAGTCGTGGCTCAAGGGTACAAGGTTTTGACCCCCATAACTTACGAACCTTTGAGAGTCGTGGCTCAAGAGTACAAGGCTTCGTCCCCATAACTTACGACCCTTTGAGAGTCATGGCTCAAGAGTACAAGGCTTCGTCCCCATAACTTACGACCCTTTGAGAGTCATGGCTCAAGAGTACAAGGCTTCGTCCCCATAACTTACGACCCTTTGACAGTCGTGGCTCAAGAGTACAAGGCTTCGTCCCCATAACTTACGACCCTTTGACAGTCGTGGCTCAAGAGTACAAGGCTTCGTCCCCATAACTTACGAACCTTTGAGAGTCGTGGCTCAAGAGTACAAGGCTTCGTCCCCATAACTTACGAACCTTTGAGAGTCGTGGCTCAAGAGTACAAGGCTTCGTCCCCATAACTTACGACCCTTTGAGAGTCATGGCTCGAGAATGTCAGGATTCGACCCCCCCACATTAACCTACAACTCACGTGAAACACCTCAAGTTGACACAAGTTTTCCTCTCCGTCTCCTCTTTTTTTTTGCGTCTTTGGTGAGGAAAAAACTTGTGGTATTATTTGTATTGGATGCGTCACCTCTCGACCATTACAACACTTGCTTTTTCTCGTGGTGTTTTTTTTTCTCCTCTACCTGAGCTGCGTGTGAGGCGAGAGAGGTGCTCAAGCTGACTGTTTATTTATCACTCTTATAACACTGCACTCAGGTAAGCTACGTCTAAGTGCTCACGTTCTCAAACAACTGAACGTTTATTTATTTATTTTTTTACCTCTGCTAACTGACGATAGGTGAAAATCATTTAGCGTCGGTGTAGTCTAAATGTGATTTTGACTCCATTTTATCATGTATTAAAGCCTTTAGTTACAAGTAAATTTTTGTGTTTTCATCTTAATAAATTAATGTTATCTTTACTTTTTTCTCGTTAAAATTTTCGGGAGTTTTGAATGTTGTTTAGGTTTATACTTGGATTGATCTGGACACAACTTGGCCCCAAAATACCTCAGACATCAAGAGGCAGCATCCCAGTTTCTGTTGACATGTCAAAATCTTTAAAAAAATACATGACATGATGAAATTTTTCGTATTTTTACTGCCACACCTTTATATTTTGTTTGATCTAGATACCACTGTCTTTAATTGTGTTTTGACGCTCGTAAGCTGATGCAGACGTGTATGTCACTATCGGGAAACCCAGCCTGAGTCTTGTGAGAGGAATGGAAGGGAAGGCAGCGGGTCTAGTTTTCTTCGTCTGTCTGGAGGTTCTTACGTAAGACTGAGACACAAGTGTACCTAATGTATAATGATGCAGTAACTTGATTTGATAAGGACTCCTCGTCTTTTATCTTTTGGTGAAATGATTTAAACATCTCAGTGATGCTATCTTGACAGTCGTGAGGCATGGAGAAGGGAGAAGGGAGGGAAGGGGGTGTAGGGAGGCAGGAAAAGGGAGAGGATAGTAGGGAAAGAGGGGGGGGGTGGCAGTGTGCTCAGCATGGGTTGGTGTTGGTGAAGGAAGGGGTCATTGTGGGCGGGTGGGGGTGTGACGTGGGTAAAGAAGGAGAAGGTGCGAGTAAAGGGGCGAAGTGAGTGGGGGATGGACGGCGTGGGTCATTAAGGGTGCGCGCGATGGGCTGGAAAGGGGTGATTTGGGTGGGGAAAAGGGGGGACAACGCGGGCGGGTGGGCGGGAGAGGAGATGAGGGAGGGAGGGAGGTGTGGGCGGACAATAACACGCTCCAGTATAAGACTAATCCCTCGGCCTACCTGTGTGTGTGCTCCTGATAACGTCCGCGTCCCGACCCCTGCACCTCCTCCTCCCTGCCCGTCTCCGGATCCCTTAACAGAGACTTCATCATTTTCACAATCACAATATTTTATTTTTTTCCTCCACATACACCAATACTTGACTATATTTACACACGAAGCGTTAGTACGGTTCCTCTCCCCTTACTCGTGTTATTTGATCTTGTATATATGTGTGGTTAGTAATTATTATCAATGACATAGTTTAATTTGTATGTACCGTTAATAATTACAAAGATCATTAGTGTTAACCTGAAATAATGTGTGGTGTTGTGGTGACGTGGCAGGGAAATATTTCGTGATTTTTTTCTTCTATGTTTCGTTATAGTAATGGGAAATAATGAAACGACAAGAGTTCAGGGATTCGTTATAATAGAGAAGAGTTCATGACTAAAAATGTCCGGATTTGAGGATTTTTTTTAAATAATTTCAAAACAGACAGACAGACAGACAGACTGACAGACAGACAGACAGACACACACACACAACGTATATTATTATGTCTAAATCACATGTAAGTTTGTATATTTTCAGCCACCGGCTGCAACTCTATTAATAAACCGTTTATTATTATTATATATTATTATTACACACACTCATTGTACAGTATGTGGTATATGATAAAGAAGAAGAGACGGTGTGTGTGTGTGTGTGTGTGTGTGTGTGTGTGTGTGTGTGTGAAGATGACGTTGGGAGAAGGCGGCATCGGTCATCCTGTAAGAAGGGGACACACACACACACACACACACACACACACAGGAATTAATCATACCAAGAAAAATGGGATCAGGTGGAGAACGAGAGAGAAACCAAAGCCAGAGATTACGAGGGGATACTTGGCGAATCTGTGCACTCCTGGACGAGAGGGAGAGAGAGTGTGTGTGTGTGTGTGTGTGTGTGTGTGTGTGTGTGTGAGGTAGGTAGGTTAGGTTAGGTTAGGTAGTAAAATAAGATAAATAGGGAGAGGGGGGAAGGGAAGGAGACACATTAATAAGCAGTGGAAAAGTAACATGTTAATATCCCATTGACTAAACAGACGCAGGACTCCACAACATTCCCCTCTCTTAACACAGTGACAGCCTGGCACTACCTGAGATATAACCACGGCTCTCTCTCTCTCTCTCTCTCTCTCCTTCACCCTCATCTCCTCCTACCACTCACTGGGAATAATATATTACTCAGTCCTACCTACCCTCCTCCCCCTCCCAGCTTCCCTCCACATGCCAGCGTCACCCGAGGTATGCCGACTATGCCACTCCCTCCCTCCCTCACCCCCACCGCCCCTAATTCTCTATTAATTTCCCCTCTTTCCCCTCAGGATGGGTTAGATCTTAATATAATCTAATTAAACGGGATTAATATGGGGCAGAGATACAGGGCCACCTACCCCCCTCCCCCTCCCCTGGTGAGGTCATGAAGGGTTTAAGGTCTGGAAGGAAGGAAACGGGAAGAATGTACTGGTAATGGTAGAGGTTTGGAGGGGGGGACTGAAAACCTTAGATTATTAAACCTCAGACAGGAAACCTCTGCTTAGAAACCTCGGACTGGATAGAGGGAGGGAGGGAGGGGGTCGGGTATGCTCAAAGTCTCACAGTGGAAGCCTCTAACTAATGACCATAAAGTTAGTACAGTGGAGTCTCAGATTGGAAGCCTCATTAGACTCGGTGAATCATTAAGGTTAGAAGAGAGTTGACATAATTAGAGTGAGTCTTGAGTCTTTACCTTACGGGCTCTGTTTATAATGGGGAGTAGAGGTCTTTAAGGGGAGGGGAAGGGGGTGGTAGAAGAGGGGGGAGGGGAAGGGGGCTAGAAGAGAGGGGGGAGGGCAGAGAAAAGGGGGGAGAGGGGTGGTAGAAGAGGGGAGAGAGGGCTTGGCTGAAGTCTTTGTGGGATCTACGTAAAACGGGGGTTAAGGGAGAAGAAGTCTTTAAGGAATCCATTAAGAAGGGAAATATTATGTATCAGAGGGTTATGCTTAGAGCGAGTAGAGGTGTGTGAGGGGGGCCGTTTGAAGGTGTTCCCCTCTCTAAAACTCTTCACACGAATCCCTACGTTTAAGTGAGGCAGGTAGGGATTGGATGGGGGTGGGGGGTGGGGATACCTTTTATAGCTGGGTGCCCAATTATAGGTATCCCCCCCCCCCCTCTCTCCCACTTTCCTTTCTCCCCCTCCCCTCCCTCTCCCTTGGCCCCCTCCCCCCTCTCCCTCCTTTGAGCTGTCACGTCTTATACGAGTGTTGACAACAAGTTTTGAACGACTGACGAAGAACAACGAGAAAAAATATATATTAAAAACACTAATATTTATAAACGACACAAAGAGGTGTAAGATTCGACTATTAAGAGGACTCAACCTATACCATTTAGGATTAGATCTCATCAGGATTTGGGCTCGTTAAGATTCGAATCCATTAGGACTGGTCACTCTTTTTTGATTAGTCATCCATTATAAGCATGAGTGTTATTGAATCTTATGCTAAGTGTCTGTCTGTTAATCATTGACTTTGATCAACTGTGAGTCAAAATGGCAGGAGGATAAAAGTTCAGGACGTAAACTACGAGTCAAGGCTCCTATTATGCACAGTAAGCTGGTGAGGTTAGGTGAGGTGAGGTGACGTGTGGCGTGATGGAGGTGAGGTGAGGTGTGATTGAGGTGAGTGAGGTGAGGTGTGGTGTGATGGAGGTGAAGTGAGGTGAGATGGAGGTGAGGTAAGGTGAGATGGAGGGTTTTGTATGACTTTGGAATTGCCTGAGTTTTTAACGATTACTAAGTCGCCTGTGGTATTGTGTGTGTGTGTGTGTGTGTGTGTGTGTGTGTGTGTGTGTGTGTGTGTGTGTGTGTGTATGTGTGTGTGTGATTATGTGCGTTATCCCACACCATCATCCACACCCACACCATTTCTCATCTACTTAAACTACCTGTGAGCGAACTTCGTAAATAATGGTTTTAAATTAGACAAATTTAGATTTAGTGTGAAATAGGTAAACACTGGTTTGGAAACAGAGTAGTGGGATGAATGGAACAAGTTACCAAATATCATCATTAACTCGAATACGCTGAATTGCTTCAAACATAGGGTTGGATGTATATGAGCAATAGGGTTGAAGGTAAACGGGACTGCCCAGTATGGGCCAATAGGCCCGCTGCAGTTTCCTCCATTCTTATGTTCTTATGTTCTTATAAACTCGCCTACACCCTATTCTCACCCACTTACACCCACCTACACCCGCATCCACCCACCTACACCCGCATACACCCTGCTACATCCACCTATTTTTTCTCTTACATCCTCCTGTTATCCATTCACATCCACTTATAAGCCATCTTACCCTCCTTCTAACCTTTCCCCATTTTCACCCATTTCCTTACACCCACTCACTCCTTCCTGCCGCCACTTAAACACACGCCTTCCCCATTTACACCCACCTACCCACCCCCTATTTTCACCCACCTAGTGTTATCTTCCCCCGACCATCCATTTCTACCCATTTACATCCACCTAGCGCCCACTAACACTCTCCTATCACCCATTTACATCCACCTAACACCCACTTACACAACCTAACACCCATTTACACCCACCTAACACCCATTTACACCCACCTAACACCCACTTGCACAACCTAACACCCATTTACACCCACCTAACACCCATTTACACCCATTTACACCCACCTAACACCCATTTACACCCACCTATCACCCATTTACACCCACCTAACACCCATTTTTACCCAATTGTTCCTATCTACCTTCACCTACGCCCTTTTACACTAACCTGTTCCCATTTCCACCCTCCTCTCTTTATTTCCACCCTTTTTATCCATTTCCACCTAACCTCCATTTCCACCTTCTATCCTCCATTTTCATCCACCTATACCCACCTAGCATCCTCTTACACCCACCTAACACCCACTTACACCCACGTCCAGTCAGGAAGGGAGGCTGGAGTGGTAGGAGCCGGAAGTACTGCCCAACTATCACCTCCTCCCCTTTAATCGTCCCACTCGCCAATTAGGCGTAATTCTATCATTAATTCCAGCTCGTTACTGGACGCAGGTGAGGGAGTGGCGCCCCTTGGCTCGGGGAGGGGAAAGGGGGGAGATGGGGAAGTTGTGTGTGTGTCTGGTTGGTGGTGGGGGTCCTTCTGTGTGTGTGTGTGTGTCTGGCTGGTGGTAAATCCTTCTGTGTGTGTGTGTGTGTGTGTCTGTGCCTGTCTGGGTTGGTGGTGGGGGTCCTCGTGTGTGTGTGTGTGTGTGTGTGTGTCTGGTTGGTGGTGGGGGTCCTTCTGTGTGTGTGTGTGTGTGTGTGTGTGTGTGTCTGTCTGGTTGGTGGTGGGGGTCCTTCTGTGTGTGTGTGTGTGTGTGTGCGCGACGTGGATTACACAGTTCAATACAATAGTAAATGTGATGTAGGTGACAAGCAAGAGGAACTGGGAAGGTGTAGACTGTGGGTGACTGGTCGAGGAGGTCACACAGTCAAAAGTGGGTTGCTCTTGCTGCAGGGAAGACTGTCAGGAGAAGCAGAGAGTTAGCGTGTAACAGACAGACACATGCAGAAGACAGCTACGGGGAGCAGACAGTTTACGTGCAGCAGAGAGACAGATCCAGTAGGGAAATTCAAGAGAGAGAGTGGAGGAGGAGAGTGGTGGTGGTGGCAGGAAGTGGCCAGTTAAGAGAGGTACCTGGGCGGTCTACCTGCCAGTGGTGGTGGTGATGGTGGCAGTAGGGAGGTACCTGGGGGGTCTACCTGCTAGTGGTGGTGGTGGTAGTGGCAGTAGGAGGCACCTGGGGCCCACTCAGTGGTGGTGGTGGTAGTGGTAGGGAGGTACCTAGGGGGTCTACCTGCTAGTGGTGGTGGTGATGGTAGTAGGGAGGCAATTTGGGGGCCTACCTGCAAATGGTAGTGGTGGCAGAGAAGTATATACCTCATGGCCCCAACCCACAGTGGTGATGGTGGTGGTAGGAGGTACCTGGCAAGCCCACCTACCTGCCAGTAGTGGCTGGGGGCTGGTAACAACATTACTGGCCAACAATGGTGGAAATAACATTACTGTGGGTGTGTCGACGCCGCCCTGCTGCTGCTGCTGACAACCTCACTCTAATTGTTCCCGCCAACACTTCTTTTGTCCTCCTGTGATGACCTGTACGAGAGGATCATTAGAGGTCATTTACACTGAATGTTGATACACAGACAACGAGGACAGAGTGATGAGGACAGTGCTATTAAACACGTCCAGGGAGAGAGGAGTTTTTCCTTACT
>NW_024733940.1:167500-265000 GCF_018991925.1 Homarus americanus | reverse complement strand
ATAAACATGGAGATGAGTTTGGAACACGCCAAGACAATAAGGGAGGGGGAGGATTCGTTCTTGTTTGCGAGGTTCTGGTGCTGGATTAATTCTACAGAGGTGTGTGTGTGTGTGAGGAGGTGTATGTGTGGTAGTAGGGGAGGAATGATGTGAGAGTGTAGAAAGGAGGAGAATAGGCCAGGTGAGGAAGGGAAGAAAGAAGGAAGGGAAAGGAGAGAAGTGAAAGGGAAGATATGATTGTGGAAGATGGAAGGGAGAGAAGGAAGGGGAGAAAAGAAAGGAAGAGGGAAGAGAAATTATGGAAAAGATAGGAGAGAAGAATTATGATGTGTGGAAAGAATAAATGGAGAGAGAGATGAAGAGATGGAGGAGGAAGGGAGGGAGGGAGGGAGAAGCTGGTAGGGAAGAAGGGGGAAAGACTCAGGGAGAAAAGTGGGGTTATGGAGGGAGGGTAGAAAGAGCGCCTAGGGAGAGAGGGAGGGATAGGAGGAGAGGTGAATGGGATAGGGAGACAGAGTTATGGTTTTGAGTAGAGATGGAAGGGGGAGAAGGGTGTATGTGAAGGAGGGAGGGAGACAGTGAGGGTGAAGGAAGGAAAGTGAGCTATAGGTGGGGGGGACAAGAAGAAACAGGAGAGAGAAAAGGGAGAGAGAGAGAGAGAGAGAGGACTGTTTGGTTGTAGCAGTAGGAGAATGAGGAGGTATATAAACAAGAACAAGGAGAGGAAGAAAAGAGGAGGAAGGGGAGGAGGCGTAAGAGGAAGAAGAAGAGGAGGAAGAGGAGGAGAGGCCGTAGTGTATTATACAGACGCAGGATGTAACGTCTTCATCACTACCTTGTAATAAAGCTAACCATAAATTGTTGGTCTCTCTCTCTCTCTCTCTCTCTCTCTCTCTCTCTCTCTCTCTCTCTCTCAATTTTTCTTTCATTCTCTGTATCTGTTTATCTATCTTTGTTTGTTTCTTTCTTTTCCTCGAGGCAGTGGCTGTATAGGACCTCGACACACCACCACAACCTGTGAAGGTGTGTGTGTGTGTGTGTGTGTGTGTGTGTGTGTGTGTGTGTGTGTGTGTGTGTGTGTGTGTGTGTGTGTGTGTGTGTGTGTGTGTGTGTCGCTTGGAGGCACCACACAGAGAAGGTGCTGTACTTTCGAGTTAGCCCGGCTATAGCAGATAAAGCCAACTGGAAAAACTCCTCCTGCTAGATGGAGCCCACCACACGTGCCACATCTAGGACCCTGCCAGTCTCATATAGGCCTCTCTAGTGAAATAATTAACTTCAAGGTGTTAGTGAAGTACGGAATTATTCATACAAAGTTTCTGGTCTGAATAATATGTGGCTAATAATTGTTGTTATCTTTCACATAATCAATGTTGTGTGTTATTACAAAAGAATTGGACGTGACTGGCACCGTTCTTGGGGTGACGGATCTCTACATCCGGCTTATAAGGTGGGGGAGATTGGGGGGGGGGAGGGAGGAGGGGGGGGGTGGGGGAGGGAGGAGGGGATGATAGAAGAGTGACGGAAGGGAAGGAGGAGGGGGTCAGAGGGAAGGATGGATAGGTTAGGTGGGGGGGGTTAAGGGGAGGGGTAGCAAAGGAGGGAGGGAAGGTGGTTGTGGGTGAGGGTGTGGTGATAATGATGGTGGTGGTGAGGGAAGAAGTAGAGATGGGTGACGGGTGGGGAGGAAGAGTTGTGAGGAAATGGTGGTGGGGAGGAGGGAGGTGAGGTAGAGGGGAGGTTGTCTAGGTACTGAGATACAAGAAATAAAAAAAAATAAGGCAGAAAATGTGGTTGAATTTACTGTGTATCTTACCTACAAGTTCTTTTCTAATTATAGTTTAAGAGATCACAATAGGGAAGTACTCTAGGTAAGTAGGGAGGGAGGGAAGTAATCATCTTAATGCCAAGTAGTACAGTGGTTGTCTGTGTGTCTAGCTGTCACTCATTCTCAGCGTGGCACTGTGTTTGTCTGAGTGTCTCTATTACATTTGTACACTGTTAGAACTTAGACACTGTTCTTATCACATTGACGTCATGTTAGTCTTATAATATTTACAAATAATTTCATATACTGACGTGTGAGTTATCTCCATGTTATAGTATTAATATTCACGTATAATATATAAAAATTCTATAACTATCAGCCGTGTTTATAATTATCTTAAGCATAAAAAAAATAAATAAATAAAGTTTGTCTCTTGAGGAGCCAGCAGAAACTTGTACGTTCATAAAATTCTTATCTTGTTAACAACATTTTAACTAAGATAACATTTTTTTTCTTCAAGATTTTTTTTTTACGATGGAAGGAACACGTGTGTATGAGACTTAATGGTGTGTGTGTGTGTGTGTGTGTGTGTGTGTGTGTGTGTGTGTGTGTGTGTGTGTGTGTGTGTGTGTGTGTGTGTGTGTGTGTGTGTGTGTGTGTAGTTCCTGCTTGTGGAATGTCTTATGGATGGAGTATATACATTTTTATGAAATGAGAGTAAGAACGGCTGAGTGTGGACTAAAACTTAACGTATGATAATTGTGTGCAAGTTTTGGTGTGATTGAGTACAAGTTTTGGTGTGATTGAGTGCAAGTTTTGGTGTGATTGAGTGCAAGTTTTTGTATGACTGAACGCAAAATTGACCATATGAACGCAAGACTCTTAATATGAACCCAACGATAACACTTGTGAACTCATAAACACGGCGTTGACTGGGTGAACTTAAATGATGAAAATATTTAAACGCAACGCAAATTCCCCCTTTATGAACGCTTGTAATATAAACTGAACGCTGAACAATTTAAACGCGGTGAGGAATTTAAACGCATTCACACCGCTAATCTACAGTAGAACGCCAGAAATTTAAACGCAGTCTCACAGCTGATCTAGGGCACACGAGTTTCTTAACCCTGACAGCAATACTAAAATATGTGAACGCGGGAAATGTGAACGCGACGTGGCCGACTATAAAGAACGCAGGAAATTAGAAACAGAACTCAAGAAATTATGTTTCTCTCTCTCTCTCTCTCTCTCTCTCTCTCTCTTTATTATAGAACTCAGAAGAAAAGTGACATCTTCCTCCTTCTCCTCCTCCTCTTCCTTCCTTCCCTTTCATAATTCTCCTCCTTCTCTTCCATCTTCCTCCATTCTTCTCCTCTCTCTCTCTTTCCCTCTCCCTCCTTAATTTGCATTTGTCTCTTTTTCGTTACCTTGATTTTTTCCTCATCTTTATTCTCTTCCTTCCTTCCCCCATCTTTATTCTTCTTCTCCCTTTTCTTCCTTCATCTTCCTCCTTTTTCTTCTTTCATCTTCCTCCATTTCTTCTTCCTTCCTCCCTTCTTCATTCCCTTCGTTCATCACCCCTCTCCTTTCCTCCTTCCCATTTACCCCTACTTCTCCTCTTCCTCTTCTTCCACCTCCTTTTTCTTCCTCCTCTTCTTCTCTCACATTCTCCTGTTTCTCCTTCTCTTCCACCTCCTCCTTATCCTCCTTTAATTCAAGAGGATCCGACTCTCTTATGGCAATTCCTCTTCGATCCTCTCTTATTGCCTCTGATATTGTTTGTTTTGTTTCCGATCCTCTTTTGATGTTCTCAATCGAGGACAACGAGAGGATCAGGGATAACAAAAGAGGATCGAGAACAACGAAAAGAGGATCGAGGACAACAAGAGAGGATCAATGAATAACAAGAGGGGATCGAGGACAATAAAAGAGGATCGAGAACAACGAAAAGAGGATCGAGGACAACAAGAGAGGATCAATGAATAACAAGAGAGGATCGAGGACAAGAAAAGAGGATCGAGGACAACACGAGAGGATCAAGGAATAACAAGAGAGGCTCGAGGACAAGTTACTAGTGCGAGTCGGATCCTTCTCAATGAGGAGTATTTAACCCTCATTGATTTCTCTTTAAGTCAGAGTAGGAGGAGGAGAAGGAAGAGGAAAGGAGGAGGAGGAAAAGGAGGAGGAGACGGAGAAAGGGAGAAAATAGGAGAGTTAGGAGGAAAGGAGTGGGGGGGGGGAACAGGAAAGGAAAAGGGAGGTAAGGAAGAAGAAAATGATGAGGAAGAAGATGGTAAAGGTAGTAATAACAGTGATGGCAACGGGCAATGATGACAGTGATGACAACGGGCAGTGATGACAGTGATGACAACGGGCAGTGATGGCAGATAGATAACGGCAGTGATGCATAGTGATGACAACGGGCAGTGATGACAGTGGATGATAACGGCAGTGATGAGAGGATGATAACGGGGTGATGATATAGTGATGGCAACGGGCAATGATGACAGTGATGACAACGGGCAGTGATGACAGTGATGACAACGGGCAGTGATGACAGTGATGACAACGGGCAGTAATAACAGTGATAATTTATAGATACACAGACATGGCAACAGAACAATTATGGCAACGGTAGAAGATGTCGTTGTCAACAGGAACAGGTGTGACGATACTGAGAGAGAGAGAGAGAGAGAGAATACTAGCACTAACAGAGAGCAACACCCAAGGTTCATTACCACCCCTCCCCCCCCCTTTCTCTCCCGTGCAAGAGGACCAATAGAAACAGCAGCCACAGCATGAGCAGCAGCACAGCACTACGGTATTGTCAGCACAGCACTACGGTATTACCAGCACAAGCTCCAATAAACCCGTAACACAGAAGAAGCGAGGGAAAGATCAGCCTAGTAACAGCACCTCTAACAGCATTACAGCATTAGCGCCAGCAGGTCAGAAAACGTGGGGGATGAAACAGCAGAAACAGCATTTGTCAGTAGCAGCAGGACCACAACCACCACCACCGCCGTCTGGACAGCATTACCGTCACTAGCCAAGAAGTGCTGGAGGAAAAACAGCAATAACAACAACAGCAGCAGTAACAGCATCTCAATATTCACCAGCCAAGGAGACGTGCAGGAGGAGAAGGAGGAGTAGCAGCGGGAGGAAGAGCAGCGGGAGGAAGAGCAGCAGGAGGATAAGGAGAAGTAGCAGCAGCAGCAGGAGGAGGAGAAGCAGCAAGAGCGGCATCTATTGATTCCCGTCCACCTGTTATGGCCATCTGCATAACAATCAAGTTCCCCGCCCCCCATCCTTGTTCGTTCAGACCTCGCTCAGGCGCCCCTAAAACCTCCTCCTCCTAACCCAATTTCTATATCTCCTCTCCCCTACCCTCACCCTCCTCCCTCCCCCCACCGTCCTCCCTCTAGAAACGTTTACATACGTTCCCCTCAAAACGTTCTCTGAAAAAAAAAATGTTGATTCACCGCCGTCTTTTGTCTGCGATTATTTTACTTTATCCCATTACTCGAAACTGTATTCTCATTGGCTTTTAAAACCTCAAGACGATGGATATTTGATATTATTGGTGGAATAAATGAGGTAAATAAACTAGATGGTTGTTTTAGGTGACGGCCGCGGTCCATATGAGACGCTATTGACAAGATTCTCCCGACACCGTTTGAAACATTTTTGGAAAAGTTTGAGTGAGGCGGCCAGCGAGGTGCTCCTACCCTGGCTCGCTCTAACTCAGGTGTGGGGAGTGGCGGAGGGAGGGAGGGAGAAAGGTGGGTGATGATGGGAAGGGCTGACAATAAGAGGTGAGAAAATGGGCTGGGTTTCAGTATAGAGGGAGATAATAGGATAACTGACAGTGTGTAGGGAGGGGAAATAGGGTGACTGGCCGTTTGTAAAATAGGATTACTGACAGAATATACAGAGAAAATGGGATGGCCACAATTTATCAAAGAGAATAGGGAAGATATAGGTAGGTAGGTAGGAGGAAAGGTGAAGGAGAGAAGAGATATAAAGAGGGATAATTATAAAACAATAAAGAAGTAATTAAGAAAAGGGGAATATTATGTGTGTGTGTGTGTGTGTGTGTGTGTGTGTGTGTGTGTGTGTGTGTGAATAAATATATATACTGGGTCGTGCTGGCATAAGAGAGCGAGGAATTATGTATTACTGTCACAAGGCCACGGACAGACTCTTACCGTCACTGGGTCGTGCTGGCATAAGAGAGCGAGGAATTATATATTACTGTCACAAGGCCACGGACAGACTCTTACCGTCACCTTTATTAACAGTTTAAGGCTTGTTTACACCCATCAATGTACTGTATCTTGACCTTCTTCCTTGCTGTTCTATTGCTCTTTTTTCTCTTCCCCCCTCCTCTTCCTCCTCCTCCTCCCTCTTCCTCCTCGTCTCTCACCTCCCCTTCTTCCTCGTTCTTCACCTCTTCCACTACCATTTTCCCCTCTTCCCTTACCTCCTCCTCGACACTTCCACCTCTTCCTTCACTTCCTCATTTTCCTTCTATTCCTCCTCCTCCTCATCATCTTCGTCTTCCTGTTCCTGGAGCCGGGGTGCCTGTTGAAGCTCCCCTTGTTCATGCAAGTGGAAACACCGCTGGTATTCATATGTAAATACTGTGCCCTACAGATAGACAAGATTGCTATGGATATGGCAGTCTGGTCCCCAATAGTTTAGCAGACGGCAGACTCGCTCCCTCTCCCACTCCTCCTTCCACTCCTCCTCCTCCTCCTCTTCCTCCCACTCCTCCTCCTCCAGCTTGCTCCCCTTCCTCCTTCTTCAGCTTCCCCCTCCTCATCTTCCATCTCTTCCTCCGTGGCTTGGATCGCCTTGGTGTGTGTGTGTGTGTGTGTGTGTGTGTGTGTGTGTGTGTGTGTGTGTGTGTGTGTGTGTGTGTGTGTGTGTGTCTCCACCGAGGCTGTACTGTCGGTTTAATCTTGACGGAACTTGACAGGAAGATGTGGCAAGAGGCGGTGGTGGTGGTGCTGTCTACGTTGCTGTTATTCTTGTTTATTCTGTTTGTTGATACTGTTTCTTCCGTTAGTTTCTGCTACTTGTGGTTCTTCCGTCGTTTAGGCTACTACAACCGTACACACACACACACACACGCACACACACACACACACACATTCTCTCGCTCTATCTCTCCTTTTCTCTCTCTTGTCTATTTGTCTCTCTCTATCTCTCCCTCTTGTCTCTCTAATGAAAACTATACACAGCAGCATTAACCACTGTTTCTGTTAAGTGAATTATCTTCTGTTGTCACTGTATTATCTGAGTTTATTTCTGTTGCTGTACTTTTTATTTGTGTTCTTGTTGCTACTGTTTATTACTACTGTTGCTTGTGCTGCAGTTCGTACTGTTTTTGTTCTTCTTCTTTATCCTCTTCTTTTCCTCTCCTTCTTCCTCCCCCCCCCTCCTTGCTAGTCCTCTTTCTCCATTTACTCCTCCTTTTCACTTCAAGTCTACTTAGCCATCTACTTTCCTCTCCTTTCCTACTCTTTCTTCTCCTTCTTATTCCCCTCCTCCATCTTCTCTTCTTTTTCTTTCCCTTTCTATTCTCCAGTTTCAACCCTGTGCCTCTCTTTCAACCCCTCCTCTTCCTCTTCCTCTTCCTCCTTTTCTTCTTTTGCCACATCTCTTATTCCTCCTCGTCATTTCTTCCTCTCTCTTTCCCTTCTTCTTTTATTACTTCCATTCTCTCTCTTCCTTTTATTATTCGTGTCCCCGTCCTCCTCCTCCTCCTCCTCCTCCTCCTCCTCCTCTTCCCCCTTCCTCCTCCTCCTCCTCCTTCTCCTCTTCCTCTTCTTCCTTCCATCTCCACTTTGTCATCCCTCCCCCACCTCCTCCCCGTCTTCTCTTTCCATCCTCCCACTCCTCCTCGTCCTCTCTCTATCCTCCACCTCTCCTCTCCCTCTCCTTCTCACTGTCTTCCCTCCTCCTCCTCTTCTCGGCTAGTATGTATCTCGAGTCTCTGTGTTAAGGAGAAATCAATGGGAGTTAAATACTCTTCATTGAGGAGGTTCGACGCCATTGCCAGAGGAGGAGGAGGAGGAAGAAGAAGAAGAGGATGAGGAAGAGGAGGAGGAAGAAGAAGAAGAGGATGAGGAGGAGGAGGAAGAAGAAGACGAGGTTGATGAGGAGGAGGAGGAAGAAGAGAATGAAAAGGGAGAGGAGCGGGTAGAAGGATCCAACTCCCTCTGGTAACTTGTTCCTGATTCTCTTTTGTTTACTAAATTTTCCAACTCTTCAAAATTCGATACCTTATAACAGTCTCTTTCCTTAACTTGGGGATGAGAGAAATGGCTTATTTATTTATTTGGGAGGTGGGGGTGAGGGGGGAGTGGGAGGGGGGGGTGGGAGGGGGGGTTGAATCTTGGTATAATAATAATTTCTGTGATGTCATCTCGATCGTCGGTGCTGCCATTGTCATCGTATAGCTCAGGTGTGGGCTAGGTAAGTTATATACTGTAGATAAGGGGAGAACTTCACGTATAATGAACCTTCGAGAATACCTGTACTGAGTCTAGGTTTATTGAGTCTTGTGTATGCCTGGTTTTACCTTTCTTAATTAGTGATAAATGAACGTCTCAGGGTACAGGTAGATTGTTAGAATAATATATTAATGCTGCTTGTAAATGTTGATATGGTGTATTGCTTGTAAGTGTAGACGTCTAGTGTGTTGCTTGTAAGTGTAGACGTCTAGTGTGTTACTTGTAAGTGTAGTCACCCAGTGTGTTACTTGTAAGTGTAGTCATCAAGTGTGTTGCTTGTAAGTGTAGACGTCTAGTGTGTTGCTTGTAAGTGTAGTCACCCAGTGTGTTACTTGTAAGTGTAGTCACCCAGTGTGTTACTTGTAAGTGTAGTCATCAAGTGTGTTGCTTGTAAAGGTGGACATCTAGTGTATTGCTTGTAAGTGTAGACATGGTGTGTTACTTGTAAGTGTAGTCATCAAGTGTGTTGCTTGTAAAGGTGGACATCTAGTGTGTTGCTTGTAAGTGTAGACATGGTGTGTTACTTGTAAAGATCATGTTTTTTGGTACATTGTAGAAATTCGGTGAGATCTTGAGTTTGTTGAGATACAAGGCTAACAAGTAGAGTAACAACCTTACATAAGACACTCTGGTAATCTACTTGTCTTCTTCTCCTCCTCCTCTACCTGTTGTCTCCCCTAAAAAACGTCAGTAGAGCGGAAAGAAATATAATTGGTTGTCTTGAGCGACGTTTATTTTGATGCTGTTAGAGTGCTTTACTGTTTTTAAGGTTTGGTTGTCCTTTCTTTCTTTCTTTCTTTCTTTCTTTCTTTCTTTCTTTTTTTTCCCTTCTTCTCTTTCTCTTCTCTCTCTCGTGTGGATTTGTTTGTGTTTACACGTGTTTTTCACAGGTCTTTGGTAGCGTGGTTCTTTATGTGTGTGTGTGTGTGTGTGTGTTTTGTGTATGTGTGCATAGCTTTGTGTATACTTCAGTGTTTGTGTGTATGCCTTTGTGTGTACACCTGTTTGTTTATTTGTTTGTTTGGAATGTCTGTGTATATGCGTGTTTATGTGTGTGTGTGTGTGTGGATGAGAGAGAGAGAGAGAGAGAGAGAGACCTAGAAATATGATTTTTGAAATGTTTTTAATTTTTTCTTTATCTGTCTTTACCTTTGAGTCCTCTTTTCCCTTTCATTGCCTCTCCTCCCCACATTCCTGCCATTCCTCTCCTTTATCACAGTTTCGACATTCCTCTTCCTCCCACATTTTTCTGCCCTCCCAGCATCCTCCACCTGTTCCCTCTCCTCCCTGATTTTCTCTCTCTCTCTCTCTCTCACGCACTACTAAAATTTATCTGCTTTATTTTGTGAAGGTTTGCTGGAAGATGATTACGTGTGTGTGTGTGTGTGTGTGTGTGTGTGTGTGTGTGTGTGTGTGTGTGTGTGTGTGACCAGCCTTCGTCATAGATTAACACTTTCTTTTTACTATATAAGATATTTTCATATCGGTGGCAATATCGTGCTGCCACAACTATCACCTCTGGGAGACACCTTATGACATCATGCAATAGGGAGGAAAATACCCCTCCCCCCCCCAAAAAAAAAGAAGAAAAATCACGGATGAATTAAGATGTCATTTGGTGCATCTGTCCTGTAATGAAGTGTAAACGTCTTCTGCCAGCTGTCACGGACGTCAGTTTGTGTTACAGTAAAACACACGTGATGTTTTTTTTTTTTTTTTACCTTAGCTGATGTCATTCTTAATCTGTTGCGTCACCTGAGAGAGAGAGAGAGAGAGAGAGAGAGAGAGAGAGAGAGAGAGAGAGAGAGGCCCATACACCACATTGATACGGATAAGTCTATTCTCATTCTACTAAAGTTACCCCTAAGATCATTCTACTTAAGTTACCCCTAAGATCATTGTTATCGAGGAACTTTTTAAGCTCATCGTACTCAAGGAACTTTTTAATCTTATCGTACTCAAGGGACTTTTTAATCTCATCGTACTCAAGGAACTTTTTAAGCTCATCGTACTCAAGGAACTTTTTAATCTCATCGTACTCAAGGAACTTTTTAAGCTCATCGTACTCAAGGAACTTTTTAATCTCATCGTACTCAAGGTGAGAGTAAGATCATGTCTGGCCACCTGCTGTAATTGGGTCAAGCGGCTAGGGTTTGATGTGACCTTTATTACTTATGAATAGCTTGGGTCGTGAAGGTAAGTGAGACCTATTGCTCCCCGTGACACGCTGGGGAGACACCGAGGAGGACAACTTACAAGAGAGGGGGAGAACTTTAGGAGAGGGGGAGAACCTTAAGAGAGGGAGAGAACTTTAAGAGAGGGAGAGAACTTTAGGAGAGGGGGAGAACCTTAAGAGAGGGAGAGAGCTTTAAGAGAGGGAGAGAACTTTAAGAGAGGGGGAGAACTTTAAGAGAGGGAGAGAACTTTAAGAGAGGGGGAGAACTTTAAGAGAGGGAGAGAACTTTAAGAGAGGGAGAGAACTTTAAGAGATGAGTGTGAGAAACAGGATATGATTTTGAGAACCCAGTAGAGAGAACGTAAATAACAGGCCGGAGAGAACACAACAGAGAGAACATAATTTACACGAAGGAATTTAGAGAACATCAATGGAGAGAATTTTGATAACTTAACCGAGAGAACATTATCAGGTAACATGTTATAGAGAACCCGACAGAGAAAACAAGACATAGAGAACTTTGGAGTGAGAGAACATATGGGGGGGGAGGGGGGGAGGAGGATACTGAGGAAGAAGTGAGGATGACGGGAAAGATAGAGGGAGGAGGAGGAAAAGAGAGGGTGAAGGGAGAGAGATATGGAGTAGGAAGAGAAATAGGGTGAAAGGGAAGATAGGGAGGAAGAAGAAGAGAAGGTAAAGGGGTGAGATAATGAGCAAAAAAGAGAAGATGAAGGGGAGAGAGATAGGGAGGAAGGAGAGGGGATGGGTGAAGGAGTTAATTAAGGATAAGATGGGATAAAAACCCAGAGAGGAGGAAGGAAAGAACATGAATGAATGAATGAGGAGAGAGAGAGAGAGAGAGAGAGAGAGAGAGTATTAGTGATAGATACGTTATGTGAGAGAGGTGAGGGAGAGTAGATGTGTGTGTGTGAAGGGAAGGGAAGGGATAGAGAGGAGGAGAGGTGAGATGGAGAGGGCAGGTATGAGGTAGGGAGGAAAGATGATAGGAATGAGAGGGGAGGAAGATATACAAAACGAAAGAAAGGGAGAAATACAGAGAGAGAGAGAGAGAGAGAGAGAGAGAGAGAGAGAGAGAGAGAGAGAGAGTAAATAAACAAAAAAATAATTCCAATATTTTTGTTGTTGTTGTTGCTGTGAAAGTCTGTGTTGCTCCACCCCAGAGAAGATTAGAACTCTCGGATCTCTGTAAATTATGCAGACAAGGAAGGTATTGCATGCCGGGTAACGTGCAGGTGATGCTGGGTGCGTGGCTGGCAGCTGGCGTGCGTGGGACCAGAGAGGAGTCTGGGGGGCCCACAGTATCAGATATTCGTAGATTCAAATTTTCACCCTAATTGGAGATGTGAGAACGCGTTTAAGCGACTCACTTAAGCTTGAACACCAGAATGACGGTGCAGATAGTGTAGGAATGGCACCGAGTCTTTAGTAGAGCTAGAAGCTTGCTCGTATCCCCAGTTAAGATAAAAAGTTGACGTAGGAAGCTTTGAAACTCAGAGGCAGGCACCTTGGGGAGGGCGACCCCGCTACTCACACATAACACAGTCTCCCCTTGACGTCAACACCTCTTGTTTATAGGTTTTGCCTCGGTCAACACACACCAGTTTGCAATATTGCATCGTTTTAGTAGAGTACGGCTGGAGATTGCGATGTGAAGTGAATCGCTGTATGAAGGTTGTAGGTGTATATTAATACAGGATGGCGGGAAAATCTCCTGGTACAGTTAATAGAACTCGCAAAGTCGGATCTTGACGATGCTCTCTTGTTTTCATTTGTTGGGTTTATTGTCAAAGTTTTGGAAGTTGGGTGTTTAAAACTCCGAGCAGAATAGCATAAAATTGGATGAACCGAGGAAAACGAACTTCACGTCGGGAAGATGCTATACAGTTCTGAATAAAAAATGGGCACAAGACCGTTGGGTAATAATTAAAGCAAAGAGGTTTCGAATACTAGTGAAAAAAACAACAACAACATCGGCTGAAGATGAAACAAACATGTTTTATAAGAAATCTTTATTTAAGTCCATCGACGGAGGGTAAAACAGCACACACACACACACACACACACACACACACACACACACACACACACACACGCGCGCGCGGGGGAACAATGAGAAAAGTTGTATCCACGTACAGGCACTGAGAAAAGTAGAAATAGGCGAACATGGGATAATGTTAAAACAGAGAAGCATCGTAGGAGGCACAGGGCAAACATTGGTAGAGCGTATTGGTCGTGAGGTCCGTGGCCGCCCAAGCCGTAAGTGGATCAAGCATGAAAGTGGGAGGGAGATGGACGGGTCAGAGGGGGTACACACACACACGCACACACACACACACAGACACACACACATGATGCTGCTATGGCCACTGACCAGACCAGGGCAGCAGGGAGGAAGGAAGGGAGGGAGGGTAGAAGAAACTGCTGCGTTCGTGCCGGATCTTATTTCTTGAGGATTCCGATGTTCACTTTTTTTTTTATCTTAGCGACGCGGCAGTCTGGTTTTTTTTTTGAGAGAGTAAAGAATCTTATGTTTATGTTCTGAGTGTTATAGAGTTTTGTTTATTTTTTTATTCATAATGTTTTGTTTAAACTTAAGTCGTAGTGTTTTGTTTATTTTTTGAGTAACAGTATAATGCTTATGTTTTTATGAGTTGAGTGTTATAGTCTTATATTTTTCGAAGTATTATTAAGTCTTGTCTTGATGTGACTGTGTATTATGATTAGGTGACATTCAGCTTATACAGTACACTGAAGAGATTATCTGGCGGAGTATTATGAAGAAACAAAAGAACATCGCTTTAAGTAACAGATGCTTATAGTATAGACGTTATAACATCAGCAGAGGTTTAGAGCGTTAGTAAATGTTGAAACAAGAAAAGCGGAGTAAATATAAGACGATAGTTTAGCTCATTCAGGACGATAGTTTAAGTCTTTGACGATTATGAAGACGATACTTTAACCCTCCAGGACTGAAAGGGGTTTAAGCTACACCAGATTTGTATATATTTGCCAGTACCGCCATGTTTTAGAAAGGTCACGCTGGACATCCTCCTCCTCACATCCTAATCCAAGCGGGCATCGAAACCCCCGACTCATGATGGTGAGAGGCAAGCGCGATACCGCTTTACCGCGACGCCAACACATACAATAGTCGCCCGCCCGCCCTCCCGCACCCACAGTTTTGAGAGCTGGCTGGTAAACACTTCACTCTGGGACTCAGGGTAATTAGTAGACCGAACCGTGAGCTTAATTTTTTAAATCCGTGAGAATAACACGCTGATATCTCTGTCTCTCTCCTCATCCTCACTCCCCCTCTCCTTCCCTCATCATCCCGCTCTCCCTCACTCTCTCACTGTTTACTGAAATAGGGTGGAGAGAGCCCCTAGGGTTGAATCACGGTACCGCACTCGTCAGCCTCTCTTGACCAGTGTTATATCTACACACGGGATTTGTCAATTTATGTATACATATGTTACGAGGCCCCGTTTATGAAGTATTTTTGCCCAGTTCGTGAAGTGAATTCCTTACCTAGATTAGGTTAGGTTAGGTTAGTTTGGGTTGGGTTGCGTTGCGTAATATTCCCTAGTTCGTGAAATGGGTTCCTAACCTAACATAACCTAACCTAACCTAACATAACCTAACCTAACCTAGGTTAGGAGCTCATTTCACGAATGTGGCGTAATACATTTTTCTTAATATATAACTTATGGTTTTATCTTTAATTTTTTTTAATATATCATTTACTGATAATAGACTTTTCTAAATCAACACCTAACAAATTAATCTTTTTTGTCAACCAGCGATTATCCCGAGTTCATAAGGCAGCGGCAGAGAGGATACAGCGCTGACTTACTGTACTGTATGTTTGTGGGGTTGCTGGTTCACCACTAGTAGATCCCCTTGTCCTTTGTGTACCGAGGCTTAGTATCCAGTAGACTGTATCCCTTCCTGCCCTAAACGAGCCTTCAAGCCTGTGGGACCTACTTCCTACTATTGTTTAAATTGCCTTAGTTTATGAGGTAGGAAGGTCATGGGTGTAGTGGGAGATGGGCGATACCTTGTTCACGCGACTCAATGAAATATGATGACGTCACTCAGAAACTTTAGTGTGAAATGTACGAGAGAGTATTGGTTTAAATGTGAGGTGCAGTTATTGTAATTCCCACGAGGTGACGATATTCTGATAGTGATAGTATTAGTAGTATTAGTAGTAGTAGTAGTGGTAGTATTTGTGTGTTACGTCTTTGACTGTAGTAGTTGCAGATATTGACTATGAGGCAACAGTCACTGCATGCAGCATAGATCTGCGGCTCAACTAACTCAACACAGCTAGGATCGCTACTTATGTATTAGGATATTTGATTTTAAGGTAATAAAATGGCGGCTAAGGTGTGGCTATAGGGGGAGGATGGAGGCCATATATAAAAAAAAAGTAGTAGTAGTAATTCCGTGTTTAACTGGAGTAGATCGGCTATTTTTTTTTAAGTTTAGTGGGCACCCCACCTACATCCTGTGCAAGGTGAAGCGCAGAAGCGCTTTCAGCGCCCAACTGGGAAGCATGCTAAGTTCAAGATCGGCTATAGAATGCGCCCAGACTGTTGGAGGTCAGACTGGGTCAAGGAAGCATCGGTAAGTGACCAGATGTTATTATCTGAGAGCTGCGAGGTAAATATTTACATTGCTAGTGTCGTTATGGTCAAGTTTAATGGAGGTGTTGGGTGTGTGGGTCGACCGTATAGTATTGTTGGTTAGCTCTGTGATCTCATCCTGGGCAAGCAACTGCTGGGTGTGAGTGAGGGAGGGACAGACGCCAAGTCAGCTGTGTGTGTGTGTGTGTGTGTGTGTGTGGGGAAGGTGCTTATGTGGTGTTGATCAGATACGGGAAGCAGCATCTCCACACGCTACATCTTAAGACCAGATGTTCCGGTGTGTCGTGGAAGAGGTGGTGTTGACGGGCCGTGGAGGTGGTGGTGGTGGTGTTGACGGGCCGTGGTGGTGGTGACGTGGCGTGAAGGTGGTGGTGGTGACGGGGCGTGGAGACTGAACGGAGGAGACGGAGTGGTGTACAAAAATATTAAAATCAGATAAAAAGTCACTGATATTATATTTATTATTTACGTTTGTACTTCCCTTATCTGAGCCTTAAATTTGTCATTTTTTATAAATTTATTATTCCTTTTTCCATATCGTAATTCCTCCTTTACTTTATCGGGTTATCTGTTGTTTACTTTGTTTTTGTTTTCTCTCTTCGTATTTTTTGGTTCCTCGACACAGCAACGAAGTCATCAGCGTAGTCATGATCTATTTACAGTTATCCATATTGATTAATTGATATATTAGTCTATACCAATTATTATTATTATTATTATTTTGCTATTTATCACGCAAAGGTGCTAGTTTATTGGGCACCCTAAGTTTCCTCACCCCTTGGTAACCTCGGTGTTTGGTCTCGCCACAGTGGTATAAAACATCGCTTGTTAATCCTCCTGTGATTGTCTTGGTCGATTGGTTAATTATCACAATATTTTCTTTTTTCGAATATGACTGAAAATTAAGATATCAATACGTACAATATTAATGAAGGGTAAAAAAAAATCTATATTCGTTTTTGTAAAATCATTGTTGAGATGTATTAGAGAAATGTGGAGAGGTGACAAGAGTGTTTGCCTGTGTGTTAGTGTGTTAGTGGTTGATCTCCTGGGACATACTTCACCTCATCTCTCTTTCTCTTTCTTTCTCATTTTCTCTCCTTTCCTCTCTGCTTACCTCAAACACACACACACACACACACACACACACACACACACACACACACACACACACATGTATCTAAAAATATTGTCAACCTCTCAACTTCTTTCGTAATACAAATCAATATTTCAGCTCACATCAACGTCTTAGAAAACCAAAACCAAAACAAAAAAACACATATATATACACTACATTTATTATGAAATTTCAGTCCAGTGTTTTGAGTTATAGTTATTTATACATATTCCCACAAACGATTCTAGTATACACGTCCATGAAATAACACCCACTGAATACTAGCCATTAAGGGTTCATTTGCATACTAATTGTTATGAGGAAAGGTATATGCATGTGGGAATGTGCAAATGCAAAAAGTTGTGTATTTATTGTGAATTAAAAAGTTGACGGGTGGGGAGAATTTTTTTAGGGGGAGAGAATAGAGAGAGAGAGAGAGAGAGAGAGAGAGAGAGAGAGAGAGAGAGAGAGAGAGAGAGACATACACACACACATGTACAGACACAAGACACGCACATACACACACACACCCAGAGAGAGAGAGAGAGAGAGAGAGAGAGCCATTTTGTCTGCCTCCATTGACGTGTTTCTTCCCACCCTTAAAAGTTTTGTACTGACCTCACTGACCTGGTCTGACCTGCCTGACCCTTCCTTCCTGTGGGGTAAGATGTCTGGCTACCTAGGGTCATGGGCTGCTCTTTGTCTTATTTGATTTGTTAGCTTGTTTTGTTTGGTCTGTGTCTCTGTTACCTTGTTCATGTGTTTGGTTTATCTTCGTTGTTTTGTTTATCTTGTCATTGTTTATTTCTTTATCTATTATTTTGATTACTTGTTTTGTTTTTATTTTTGCTTTGATTATCGTCTTATTCTGTACTTACCTTAGTCATGCAACAAGTGAGAGAAGTTATCTACCTTAGTCATGCAACAAGTGAGAGACGTTATTCACCTTAGTCATGCAACAAGTGAGAGACGTTATCTACCTTAGTCATGCAACAAGAGAGACGTTATCTACCTAGTCATGCAACAAGTGAGACGTTATCTACCTTAGTTATGTAACAAGTGAGAGACGTTATCTACCTTAGTCATGCAACAAGTGAGAGACGTTATCTACCTTAGTCGTGCAACAAGTGAGAGAAGTTATCTACCTTAGTCATGCAACAAGTGAGAGACGTTATCACCTTGGTCATGTAACAAGTGAGAGAAGTTATACTCCTTGGTCATCCAACAAGTGAGAGACGTTATCTACCTTGGTCATGTAACAAGTGAGACGTTATCTACCTTGGTCATGTAACAAGTGAGACGTTATCTACCTTTGGTCATGTAACAAGTGAGAGAAGTTATCTACCTTGGTCATCCAACAAGGAGAGACGTTATCTACCTTAGTCATGCAACAAGTGAGAGACGTTATCTACCTTGGTCATAACAAGTGAGAGAAGTTATCACCTGGTCGTAACAAGTGAGAGAAGTTATCTACCTTGGTCATGTAACAAGTGAGAGACGTTATCTTGGTCAGTAACAAGTGAGAGACGTTATCTACCTTGGTCGTAACAAGTGAGAGAAGTTATCTACCTTGGTCATGTAACAAGTGAGAGAAGTTATCTACCTTGGTCATGTAACAAGTGAGAGACGTTATCTACCTTGGTCATGTAACAAGTGAGAGACGTTATCTACCTTGGTCTGTAGAGTCACCTGGTCTGTAACAAGTGAGAGTTATCACCTTGGTCATGTAACAAGGAGAGACGTTATCTACCTTGGTCATGTAACAAGTGAGAGACGTTATCTACCTTGGTCATGTAACAAGTGAGAGAAGTTATCTACCTTGGTCATGTAACAAGTGAGAAGTATTCACCTTGGTCATGTAACAAGGAGAGAAGTTATCTACCTTGGTCATGCAACAAGTGAGAGAAGTTATCATACCTTGGTCATGCAACAAGTGAGAGAAGTTATCTACCTTAGTCGTGCAACAAGTGAGAGAAATTATCTACCTTAGTCATGCAACAAGTGAGAGAAATTATCTACCTTAGTCATACAACAAGTGAGAGAAGTTATCTACCTTAGTCATGCAACAAGTGAGAGAAATTATCTACCTTAGTCATACAACAAGTGAGAGAAGTTATCTACCTTAGTCATGCAACAAGTGAGAGAAGTTATCCACCTTAGTCATACAACAAGTGAGAGAAGTTATCCACCTTAGTCATACAACAAGTGAGAGAAGTGATCCACCTTAGTCATACAACAAGTGAGAGAAGGTATCTACCTTAGTCATACAACAAGTGAGAGAAGTTATCTACCTTAGTCATACAACAAGTGAGAGAAGTTATCTACCTTAGTCATGCAACAAGTGAGAGAAGTTATCTACCTTAGTCGTGCAACAAGTGAGAGAAGTTATCTACCTTAGTCATGTAACAAGTGAGAGAAGTTATCTACCTTAGTCATGCAACAAGTGAGAGAAGTTATCTACCTTAGTCATGCAACAAGTGAGAGAAGTTATCTACCTTAGTCATGCAACAAGTGAGAGAAGTTATCTACCTTGGTCATGCAACAGGTGAGAGAAGTTATCTACCTTAGTCATACAACAAGTGAGAGAAGTTATCTGCCCTAGTCATGCAACAAGTGAGAGAAGTTATCTACCTAGTCATGTAACAAGTGAGAGACGTTATCTACCTTGGTCATGTAACAAGTGAGAGACGTTATCTACCTTAGTCATGTAACAAGTGAGAGAAGTTATCTACCTTGGTCATGTAACAAGTGAGAGACGTTATCTACCTTGGTCATGCAACAAGTGAGAGACGTTATCTACCTTGGTCATGCAACAAGTGAGAGACGTTATCTACCTTAGTCATGCAACAAGTGAGAGAAGTTATCTACCTTAGTCATGTAACAAGTGAGAGACGTTATCTACCTTGGTCATGTAACAAGTGAGAGACGTTATCTACCTTGGTCATGTAACAAGTGAGAGACGTTATCTACCTTGGTCATGCAACAAGTGAGAGACGTTATCTACCTTGGTCATGCAACAAGTGAGAGACGTTATCTACCTTAGTCATGTAACAAGTGAGAGAAGTTATCTACCTTGGTCATGTAACAAGTGAGAGACGTTATCTACCTTAGTCATGCAACAAGTGAGAGACGTTATCTACCTTAGTCATGCAACAAGTGAGAGAAACTGTCTATCTTTGCCATGCAACGGAGAGAAAAAGATGAATAAAACATACGTCAAGAATAAAGCAAGAAATGCGTGAGAGAGAGAGAGAAGGAGGAGAAGGAGAGGAGAGGAGAGAAAGAGACGTTTGACGAGGCAGCAGGTGCTTGAAAATAATGTTAGTAAACAAACAACAAAACGGAGGTCAGTGGCAAGGACGGTGTGTGTGTGTGTGTGTGTGTGTGTGTGTGTGTGTGTGTGTGTGTGTGTGTGTGTGTGTGTGTGTGTGTGTGTGTGTGTTGCCTCCTCACATCACACCCTCCTACCCCCTCATAACCTCAAGCCCTCATACTCCCCTCCCCTTCACATTTAACATAACACATTCATAAATTCATACATTAAATTTACCTCATAAATCATGGGTGTGAGAAAGCCTCTTAACTTGCTAACTAACTTAACCTACGATACAAATATTGTGACCAAAATATATCGTAGAAATTACACTGAGATTCTACCGTAACTACAGTGTAATACAATACCATGTAATGCAAGACACTTAGTACAGTATATTACAGGACGATACAATTCAGTAATTTTATTAAAGAATACATTATATTACAATCCAATACAAGAATAAATTAATACACTGTAGTACGATAAAGTAAATTACAGTACTAGACACAACAGTGTAGTACAAAGTAATACAGTGTTGTGTAGTACGGTGTGTGTGTGTGTGTGTGTGTGCGTGTGCGTGTGTGTGTGTTAGGTGCATAGTGTGAGGTACAAGGTGTGTGTGTGCGTTAGGTACATAGTGTGTTTGTATGTATGTTTGGTACATGGTATCACTGAGGCACAAGGTGTGTGTGTGTGTGGTGGGTCACCATGTTGTGTCACCATGCGTCCTTGCCGGCCTCCCGTCATTGGCTTGCACTTCTCGGTAATTTTAATTTGATTCGTTCATGCATAACACCGCAGAAACCCTAAGCCCCGCCTCTCCATCATTATAACCAATAAACGTCCACCTACGCAGGTTGATCAGCCAATCAGCGGTAGAGGTCAGGAGGTGTTTGGGGGGTCAGACGACGAGTGTTTATGTCAGAGGTTCCGTGTTGTGACGCCAAACTCCCAGACCACCACAACAAATCCTAACGTTGTACACATATCAATCACAAATCACAAAACAAAAAACTGTCGGAAATATGGTTGACGTACGGGTAAAAAATGGCTGAGTGATGGAATAAACAGCGGGTCGTCATGTTTCTTGTTTTGTTGATTCTTCAGACGGTGTCACTCTCCGACCACCTAGTAGTGTGAGAACTTCCTGCCTAGGTAGAGGTGTATCTTTGAATTGATCGAAACATCATTAATATTCCCGTAAAGGGGTACAGTATGTTTTACGAATTACAGCAAAATGTTAACGTGAGAAGGAGATGGAAGGGGGTGGGACAGGGAGGTGGTGCTGAGGTGAAGTCGTGATAGGAGGGGGGGAGGGAGGACTCCGTCACCTCACACGACCTCCTCGAACGTAAATTCTTATAATCCTCAGTTGTCTTCTCATATTTACAGTTCTCCACAGGTTATTCGCCTCTCTATTTCTGCCGTTTTTCACTACTCGGGGCTCACATTCATTCGAGAGGTGAAGTAAGATGAGCCTCTTCACGCACGCTGTCTCAACTCTGTACACTAAAATTTTTCCCAACCCATTAAGGCACACACACACACACACACACCCCACCTTGAGATCTCTCTTATAATTAAAATGAGAATGAATAAGCCTATTTAAAATATTATTACAGGAACAGTTTTATTTCAAAAGTCCTATGTGGTGACAGCATCAAAAATGTAGCTGCAGGTACAGTACAAGTGTAGGTATAAAATACAGTTTACAGTAACTCCCAAGCGGTGACAGTATCGGAAACTTTATTTTACAAACTGGAACTACGAGTTAGTATAAAGTACAGTTACAGTAATTCCCTTGTGGCGGCAGTACCATAAACCTGTAGCCTTATCCCAGATACCTTTACTGTCATGATGAATTTTAATCGCATAACTCTACTCACTCACAACTTGTATTGGTCTGTTAGTCTAGGTACAGTACGTAATATATTAGTGTTGCTCCTCCCAGGCCTAACCTAACCTAACCTAACCTAACCCTTCCATCTAGGTGCTCCTCCTAGACCTAAAAGTGGGTGTCATGTCATAGTATTAAGTCTCGGTACACATGGAGGCAATGTGGCCACCCTCACTTCCCCAGCTAAAGTAGGTACCTGTTCACAGCTAGGTGGACTGAGGGTGCCGCTGGCGAGGGCCAGCGACCCTTTAGAGAGAAGAAGAACTTTATCTGGTAGAGTTACGGTGCGAATGAGAGAGTTTTGCCTCTTGTGTGTCTTTTCTTGTTTCCATTTATAGTCGTCTACCTCCAGGGTCTACTCCCTCCCTCTTACCTCACCTCTCACCACATACTTTGGTTATTTATCCACTCCTTTTTATCCACATTTAATTTTGTATTAATTTTTTTTTAGTTTTCTCCTTGTCTTTCCAGAGCCTCTCCTCCTCTTCCTTCATAACCTCTCCTCCTCTTCCTCCAGAACCTCTTTCTCTCTTCCTTCAAAATCTTTCTCTCTCTTCCTCTACAATCCCTCCTTCTCTTCCAACAGAACTCCCTCCCTCCCCTTTCCCTCCCCCTCTCCTCCTCCCCTTTCCCTCCCCCTCTCCTCCTCCCCTTCCCCCCATTCCTGGTAGCGTCTCCCAGGTGGTGTTCACATCATGTAAATATTGGGAACTCAGCTTCGTGGTGATGGGTGACGGCACACTGATAGTTTGTCCCACCGCCGTACTTAACATCTATATCGTGCACAGCTGACGGCCGGGAGGAGGGGGGGGAGGGTCGATGGGTGGAGGTGTGGTAGAGGGAAGAGGTGTGGAAGAGGGGGGGGATGGGAAGAGGTGTGGTAGACGGGGGTGATGGGAAGAGGTGTGGAAAAGGGGGGTGATGGGAAGAGGTGTGGAAAAGGGGGGTGATGGGAAGGGGGGTGATGGGAAGAGGTGTGGAAAAGAGGGATTGGTGGAAGGAGATGTGGAAGAGAGGGTTGTTGGTGAGAGGAGGGAGGTAGGGGAGAGGGGGGCGGTAGGAGGAGATGGTGGGGAGAGGGAGAAGAGAGAAGAATAACGGGGGTAGAAGTGGCAGGGACGACGAAGATGTAAAGATGTCAAAGGAAAAGAAAATGACAAAGGTAAGAGAGAAGAGGGATAACGTTCTTTGGGGGCGGAGTAACGAGGAGGAAAGAGGGATGTAAAGGGAAGAAGAGAAAGGGAGAAGATAGGAGAAAGAGAGGATAAAAGTAGAAGAAGTACGAGGAATATTGGGAAGATAAAGAAGGAATAAGGAAAGAATATACAAAGATAAAGGTAAAAATTGAGGATAAAGACCAAGGATAATAATAGAGATTGAAGGATAAAAGGAGATGAAGCAAATGGAAGGGGAAGTGAGAGAGACGCTAAAATGGGACGGAGGGAGGGAGGGATGACAGGGCAAAAGCAGATAGTAAATATGAGATGTATAATTCTGCCATTTATATTTAGGAAGGTGGGAGGGAGGAGGAGAGGGGATGGGAGAACGAAGGGTAAATGGAAAAGGGAGAGGGAAAGAGAGGGAGAGGGAGCAGAGATGAGGGGGAGGAGGAGGAGGGTGTGGTTATGAATATAGCGGTTTAGTGTGGCGATATTTATTATTATTATTATTATTATTATTATTATTATTATTATTATTATTATTATTATTATTATTATTATTATTATTATCCACTTGTAGACAGTGTCTCTCCCGTCTGTCCGTCTGCTTTCCGTCTGTCAGCGCACTTACACTGATAAAGGCCAACTTTGTTCGCAATTTGAAGGTCAGCTACGACCGAAGCACATTATTTGCACACAACTGCAGGTCAAGTCATCACAGTGGAAAAGGTCAAGTTTTTTGTTCCCAGAGGACGACAAGAGTAGGTCAGAGGTATTTCTGAGCGCCCCACCGGATTGTTACGCCTTCATCCTCCATCCCTCCCTCCCTCTCTTCCTTCCATCCTCCTCTTCCCTTCCCATCCTCCCTTCCTCCTCCTCCTTCCTTCCCTCCCTCCACCCTCTTCTATCTCCTTCTCTCCCTACCCTCCCTTCCTTCTTTCCTCCTTTCCCCCACTGTAGGGTTGATGGGGTATAGGTATTACATTGTGTGTTGACTGTGTTGGTGTTTCTGGTGTTGTGTTGTGTTGAGGGTGAAGCTGTTTTTATTTCTCTTTTAGTTCTTTTTCTTGTTTATCTTGTATATCTTTGTTTATCACGTTATCATCATTAGTTTTTGTAGTAATTATTGTATACTGGAAAGTCATGATAAATAGCAACTTTCTTAATAAATATTAGTTAATTTAGATAATTTATCACTGGTAGCTGTTACTTAATTTCGTCAAAATGCTTAAAAAAATAAAAATCGGGAACTATGATTTTACAGCATTATTATTATTATTATTATTATTATTATTATTATTATTATTATTATTATTATTATTATTGGTAGTAGTAGTAGTAGTAGTAGTAGTAGTAGTAGTAGATGATTTGTACATTTTTTTAACTTACAATGGCACTAACTCCAGTACTGTACAAGCATGGAGCCTCACCCTCCTACTTCAGCATAAGAGAATGGGTCCTCCCCTCACCACAGTGTGTTTACATCATAATCCAGATGATCCCGGCACCGTAGGTAGTCCAGCTGCCGAACTGTAAGCACTCACAGGAACGTTTCTCCAGTCGTGTGTCTCTGTTTACCACGTGAGCTAGATGCTTCTCTCAGCTGGTTACTTAACTGGGGGAGTCGTCGAGGGAAACACACTCATTTTACTCAGTCACTCAGTCAACGTTCTCAGCTGTGTTGTACTGTCAGCTGCTCAACACTCTCATATCATCGAGTTTATGTCATATTTAAGGTTTACATTTTGCTCATTGGTATTCCGTGTTAGTCTGAGGAGATTTTCCGCCCATTCGTATTTTGATTGGTAATGTAATTTGCTAAAAGGCAGTGAGTCACACCCAAGACGGCCGTGTCTAATGAATTGACTACTGCGCCTGTGAGAGTATTAATACACGTTTGTTATTCACCAGATGTATTTACATATAAAAGAGAGGGAAAAATGGGAATATGGAGAGAGGGGAAAAAAATACTGGCGGACCATTAGAAGGGTAGAGAGATCTATTGCCTCTCCTGACAATGGGTGGCGGGACCTGAGCCACGCGCCGCCCTGGCCACCCACCACACCACCTACTACCACAATAGGAATAACCAAATGCTGGAAAGGGGTGCGCGTGTGTGGTTACCCAGGGAGGGCGGCGGACATAAAATATTCAACACATGGCACTGTAATCCGTTCGTTCTGGTGGCATAAGAGCCGTAATGTCTCCCTGTGTGTGCATACATCCCGATTTCATAAACAACCACCTAATGCATAGATTGACAGCTCTTGTTACATATGAATGAAGGGTTACGAGCCAAAAGTAACCTCCCAAAATGCCAAAAGTCAGCGTGGCGTGACGAGACGGCTCATTGGCAGCCGTCTTGCCTCGCTAACCCCGCCAGTAACTTAGGGCGTCTCTGACACTCACACAATGACTCAGTTACCCCTCCCTTATGATGATCGCCCGTTTTCCCTTTAACAGTAGAAATATTTTGTACACAACAGCAATAATGACAAATGAATAAATAAATAAATAAATAAATTAAAAAATATATAATACAGTATACGTGAGTACATATTTGTTATAAGATTACTTGTGTTTGAAGTTGTAGGTGAAAGTACTCATTAATACAGTAGTTATCACGTTGTTACAAATTACGAAGCTGTAACGTTCCTAACTCTCAAAATATCTTAAGATGAATAATTCTCCCAAACTGAAAATTATAGAATGAACCAGAATGTATAACTAGAGTACAGAAATGATTCCCCATAAAAACACTAAGCTTGTATTTCAGACTCTTCCTTGACTCGATACGTTAACTTAGCGCCAAACTCTATTTAACGGACTTTATGGAGAGGAAAATCCGTTATATTGATGGTCCGTTAGTTGTGAAGCCTTCCATCTAACGAACTATAGAGGTGAAAGTCCGTTATATCAAGGTTCCATTAAATGTGGAACCTCCGATATAACGAACTATATAGAGATAAAAGTGCGTTATATCGAGGGTCTGTTAGATGTGACCCCCCCCCCATTTAACCGATTATACGGAAAGAAAAGTGCGTTATATGGAGGTCTCTTACTAATGTCTTTTAGCAATGATTCGTCACCTTAATTATAAACGTCACTAACTGAACGGATCAAGTGTAGCATCTAGTCCAGGTTGTCCCAGTTCGACTTTAATGGTGTATTTGGAACTAATTCTTTTCTTTCGTGGTTTAGGAAAATAAGGAAAAAAATGAATTACTTTTGATTAGATCTTCAGTTACGAGGAAAAATAATTTTACGAACGTTTGGTAATTCCTTATGAGAGGTTAGGTTAGGTTAGGTTAGGGTACACCAAGATGGATTAAATTAGGGTAGGCTACATTAAGTTAGGTTAGGATAGGTTATGGCATCTCTGGTTAGGTAAGTTAGGTAAAGTTAGGTTTTATGTCCTGATAGTAGGCAGCTACCAAACAGGGAGGTACTACCATCTGGGAAGACATTGGAAGCATAATGTGTTGTCTAATGGTAGACCCTGCTGCCATATGGCATCACGAAAATTGTGACCAAGTCCCAGGTTGGTGATCTGACTTTCTGCCTCATTTACACACAATTGCAGGGTCTCGATTGTTACTCTTATTTTGACAACACAACATACATATATCGTTTCTCACTATTGATATTTTTATTTTTTGTTTTTGTATTTATTCATGGCTCTTTATGATTACAGGGGGTATTATTATTATTATTATTATTATTATTATTATTATTATTATTATTATTATTATTATTATTGATAATTTTTATAAACTTTTATTATTATTGTATTTGTATTTTCTTTTATTACCGGGTATAATTATTTATTTTTAAATATTGTTATTAATTGTATTATTATTATTATTATTATTATTATTATTATTATTATTATTATTATTATTATTATTATACCGTATTATATTTTCGCCCCCCAGGCCTTGATGTGAGTCATTAAAAATGACCCGTGCTCGGGTGGGCTAATGCCCTTAAAAAAAAAAAAATAAGATTAAGTGAGCACACTGGTTTGAATTACGTAATTGAACCGTTCCGTCATGACTCACGCAGACAAACTTAGAAACAGATGACAAGTTTATGCCAGTGTCAGCGTGAGTGTCAACGGCATGGAGAGTAATGTCAGCCTGTCAACACCTACATGAACAAAACAATGTGGTAGTGGGGTGTGGGGACGAGAGACTACTGTACTGTACAACTACTCGCAGACTAAGATGCAGTACTTTCTATTTACATAATCATAATAAAAAATCATCCACCGGAAGTACTCTATGACCTCGCTTGTTAGGGCTAAAAAAATATTAATATAAAGTGACGCTTGATTTTTAATTATTGTAAATATTCCAAAATATATGATATATTATTGGGGGTGGGGTGGTGGGGTGAGGTGAGGTGAGGAGGTGGGATGGGGTGATGGGCTGGGTGGGGATACAGTAATGATGTAACGTAATGGCATTTTTTTTTGTCAGAGTATTTAATAATTTTGTCATAGAGGATTAGTTAGAGTTGATCAAACAGTAAATAGGGGCCATCAAGGTTAATAGACAACAACACAACCAGAGGCAGTTGTTTACATGGTCAGTCAGTCTGTCGAACGTGTGTAGTCCACTCTCTCTCTCTCTCTCTTGGGGGTTATGATGGATGGGAGGGGGGAGGGTGTTGGAGAAAGAGCTGATGTAGAGGGGAGGTGAGGGAGGGAAGAGGTGGTGGTGGTGGAGGGAGGTCATGATGGGGGTATATCTCCAACTCTGCAATCTCTCCTCCATCACTACTACTACACACACACACACACACACACACACACACACACACACACACACACACACAGAGTTTAAATCCGTTTTCTGTGACTTCGTAATCAAGAGAAAATCAAAATCGGATTACCTAGAAAATCTGTAGTAAGCCCAGGATTTTATAAATGCCGGATTAAATCAGCTAACATGGCAGGAAAATATGTATAGAGTTGCATTTCAATTTCGCAATACAATATCTGTCATTTTATGAATATTATTTGGAATGGTTTAGGCATCATCTGTATGACACCTGCCGCCATTACTACAT
Source organism: Homarus americanus (assembly GCF_018991925.1). Lineage (NCBI taxonomy): Eukaryota > Metazoa > Arthropoda > Malacostraca > Decapoda > Nephropidae > Homarus > Homarus americanus. The sequence goes on along the minus strand of NW_024733940.1, from coordinate 237,299 downwards.
GTCATAACGTATATTTGTAACTAATTAAAGTAGAAGGTAACTAATTAAGGTGACAGTATGGCAATCTTCCCTATAGCTGAAGATATGTGATCAATAATATCTATGTATGCCTTTGGTAGATATATGATTGTAGGTTATAACGAGGTTTAATCCCTGTTTGTGTAAGGTGTTCGTACAATCGAGGGTGTAGTAGTGTGAGAGGGCCGAAGTATAGGCAGGTGGTCACTGTAACGAGGGCCTAGAGCTCAGTTAATTAGGACTCACTCGCCGCTACAAAGTTGATGTGTAAATACCGATTGAACATTTTATAAAAAGTGGGATATGGGTGAGGAGGGGAGGGGTGGATGGTGGTGGGTGGTGGGTGGTTGGTGGTGGTGGGTGGTTGGTGGATGGTTGGTTGGTGGTGGATGGTGGTGGTGGGTGGTTGGTTGGTGGTGGATGGTGGTGGTGGTGGGTGGTGGTGGTTGGTGGTGGTGGTGGTGGTTGGTTGGTGGTGGATGGTGGTGGTGGATGGTAGTGGTGGCTGGTTGGTGGTGGATGGTGGTGGTGGTGGATGGTGGTGGTGGGTGGTGGTGGTGGTGGTGGTGGTTGGTTGGTGGTGGTGGTGGTGGATGGTGGTGGTGGTGGATGGTGGTGGTGGTGATGGTGGTAGACTGGTAGCAATGTTGGTGGTGATGATTGTGTGTTACTGTGGCAAGAGGAAACATGGGGTTGTAGGGATAAGGGGGGGGGTGGGGGTGCAGGAGGGGTGAGGGAGAGACTGAGCCTCTGTTTACGTCTCCATGGTTCACGTGTTAATTGGTAAAACTCTAAAATAAAAGATTAAATCGAAATTAAATAAACAACACATAAAAATTTTTCGACGAATTTTTCGGTAAAATTCAACCAGCATGTTTTTTGTTTTTGGCACAGTGAGCAGCACCCAATCATGTCTCATTCTGGCGTCCTCCTCAACACACACACACACAGGAAGACAAACCTCTTCTCTTCACCTTTAAGGTTTTTAATCAAAATCCACATCAAAACTCCATTTTCTCGTCAATTATATGACTAGATCAACCTTTATCAGCTCCCTCGTATAACCGGGACGACTCATTCTTCGCCCTGCGCTCCTTAAGGCAACATGTGCCCTTACAGTCCTGGTGGGGAAGGTTGATAATGGCGTGGCGGGCGGGAATAAAAGTTTAGTGGGACCATCTGTGTCGCACAGTTTGCCAGGTAAATATTTGTTTTGTTCATTTTCAACCCGACCGTCGGGGGGTGAAGGGCCCGCAGGGACCTATCATCAGCTGATCATTTTCTTCATTTTCAGGGATCTTGTTGCTCCCGTGTTTTACCTTAGTCTCTCTCCCTCCCTACCTCCCTCCCTCTTGCTGGTGTGTTAGCTCAGTCTCCCTCCCTCTCTCCTGCTGGTTTGTTGGCTCAGTCTTCCTCTCTCTCTCCTTCTCTTCCTCCCTCACTCCCTCCCTCCCTCCTGCTGGTTTGTTAGTACACTCTCCCTGCTTCTCTCCCCCCCTCCTGCTAGTGTGTTAGTTCAGTCTCTTCCCTACCGGAATGTTACTCCGTCACCTGGTGTTGTCGGCCTTGTCTCCTTGTAGCAGTTATCTATGAACGCCCTACAGACTTTTATTTACTTTTTATTTTATTTTATTTTTCAATTTATTTTATATTTCAGGTTTATTTATTTATTTATTTTTTTCAGTTTATTTTATTTTTCAGTTTATTTTATAATTTTTCTGTTTATTTTATTTTAAATTTTATGATTTTTTTTTCAGTCATATTTTATTTTTCACCTTTACCGTCTGTGTCGTGCGTGTGTTACTCTCACGTGTTGTTTGCTTTGTCCCTTGTTATTTGTTTTCTGTTTGGTCTAATTTATTTTCATTAACCTCTAGTACAACATTGTAAATAGTCATGCATGTGAGGGGTAGAGGTGAGGGACTTGTCTGCCTGAAGCCCTTAGTGGTGATGTTATTGTCTGAGAGAGAGAGAGAGAGAGAGAGAGAGAGACTCATCGTAATGGAGAGGCGGGAGTCGATTATAAAAACAAGGGAAATATACTGACAGTGAAGAGGAGGGTAAACGACGAGGAGAAGGAGGAAGAGGAGAGGAGGAGGAAGAAGAATAGGAGGAGAAGGAGAAGAAGAGTATAGGTGATGGGATGAAGAGGAGGTGGGGAGTACAGGAGAAGAGGAGAGGATGAGGAGGAGAAAGAGGATGAGGAGGAGAAGGAGAGTAGAAGAAGAAGCGGAGGGTAGGGGAGGAGGAAAGAGAGGAAGAGGAGGAAGTTGAAGACAGGATTGGGGAGAGCCATAGAGGCGAAGGAAGAGAAAATTGTGAGAAGAAGATGAAGAAAAAGAGGAGAGGGGAACAAATAATTTATGGTGAGGAGAAAGACAAGAATAGTGAGGAGCCGCGAGTGGAGAAAGAGGAGGTGGAGGAGAAGGAAGACACGAGAATTGGAGGAGGAGGAGGATGAGGAATAGGATTTGAAGAGGGAGGAACAGGGGGAACAGGAAGAAGACAAGAGAGAGAGTGGGGGAGGAAAGGAGAGGAGAGGAGAGGAGAGGAGAGGAGGGGAGGGGGGAAAGAGGAACCACTCTAAACCTCTTTCACTCTTTCACTCACTCCCTCTCTCTCTCTCTCTTTCTCTCAGTGAGGGGAAAGTTAACACATAGATCTTAATTACATGTCAGTCGGCGCTGGTAAATATCTTGAGTATTAAGAGGTATTGTGTGTAATGAGGCGTGGTGGTGGTGCTCCTCCTTGTTATCAGTGATGAATGGTACATCACCCAACCTTTTTACTCCTTCCACGCCCCTCTGCTGATAGCTATAACCCCTTCCCTCCCCTCCCTGCCTTCCCCCTTCCTTCCCCCCCTTCCTCTCTCCCTCCCCCTTCCTCTCAATGACTGACAGCTGCTGAGGGCTGGTAAGGGCTCTTCGAAGGAGTTTTGGGGCTAAAGGAGGTGAAGAAGGGGGAGGGGTGAGAGTCAGGTGATGGTATAAGGGGTGAAAGGGGAAGGTGATAGTAATTAGAGAGAGGGAGGATTAGAAGGATATATTTGATAATGGTGATGAAAGAAGGTAAAAAAGTTTGAGGAAGTTTTTATCATAACGTACAGAACTTCCTTTCCACTTGATCAAACTCGTGATGTTTATACCAGTACGACTTGAAGCAGAGGAGTGGAGACAATGATATAAAGTCTGACGATAATACAAAGTTTATGTAATGAATCAAGTGGATTACCGTAGACCTGAGCATCAACAAAATCACCAGTGGAAGTGTCATCCCCCTGTATATGTTAAGGTGGAGTTATATAGTTATTTTATTTGTTACTCTAAAATATCTTGATTTAGTATTTAGTGTTGATTTATAATGACAGGAGAATTAATCATACAGTAATCATGAAAGTCTTTTGTGAGGGTTTGTTTTGAATTCTTTGTTATTCTTGTGTTGTTGTTTTTTGTGTTGTGTGTTTGTTAGTCTTCAGAAAGAGCCTCGTCCTCCCTGTCTGTTCACTAGCGTTAAAGATGTCTGAGGATTTATTATTATATCCTTAACTAAGTATCACTAGGTTTTTATTTTTTTGTTTTTTATGAAACTGTTAAGAAAAAATTCCTCACTGTTTTAGTGTTGTATAGTTTTTTTTATTTTGGGTAACATTTTCACACACAATAAATACTATTAGTTTAATCTCGTTGAATTGTAGGTTAACGTTCTCTGATGCACGAGGTGTTACTCACTTCCCCGAGGTACTGTACGGCTTGGTAATTACACACGTTTACACAACACACTCGTACATTTCAGCACGTACGACACAATCACAATCGCTTTAGATGGAGAAGAAAAAAATCAATAATTGCAGAGTTAGGGTGAGGGTGGCGGGTCTCAGCGTGGTGAGTGACGAACATGTTTGTGACCCTTCCAGCTCAGCTCACTTGACCTGAGCCGGTAAACAAGGTATATAATCTAGAGAGGTCATCACCCCTGCCCAATCATTATCCCGGAATTACGTTTCGTCGCAGCCATTGGTCAGTTTTAATGAGTACGCTCGAGATTGCAGATTTTTTGTAAACAAGATACTCAATAACAATCATTTCTTCTGAACCAATCGGAATCCCGGAGTTATGTCTAATTAAACTTTAATTGGTCGGTTCGAACTCCATAAATTTGAGATTGCCAAGAATCTTTTATTTGTGAATCCTTGCACTGTCAAATAGACGCCAGACCAGTTAGAATTCAGGAACTTGACTTTCAAACTTCAACATTGGCCACGGCTGAGTCAGGGGAGTTGAGGTATACAGGAAGAGGAATCGCTGACTGCTGGTGTCGTCGCTCGGTGTCTGGCCCAGGTAAGTTGTTTACACTGCCTGACCTTGTGTGGGTGTCCTCTTTCTGCTGCGCTGACACTCGACCCAGCGAACCTGCTGACGTGCTCGCACCTACTTCCAGGAGCTACCTGCTAACTGACCAGAGTTCAACAAGGAAACTGCGTTAAACAAATTCACACCTAGATGGCCCTTGTGCCGGCCATCCTCGTAAACGAGGGGCAACCATTAGGTGTGATAATTGGGTCATATACGTCGTCCTTATAATGTATATAGTTGTCAAGCGCCGTGATAAGGTTGGCCAAGGAGCGTGTTTACAACTAGGGAAGACGGAAGTGGAGGGTAGACCAGCAGTAAGACCTTTGCTGCGGTATGCGCTGAGGTGGTCACGCCGCCACGCCGCACCGTCACCTCGCGTCGCCGTCACCGCACCACTAGGAGAAACAGGAAATTAGGTCAGTGTTGAGTGAGCAGAGTCGCCACACACACACACACACACACACACACACACACACATGATAATTATTAAGTCGACAACCCACTTACTGCGTGTCATAAAATATCAGGTAAAGTTACGAGTTTTTCTTTCAATATCAGGTAAATTTTGTGTTTTTGTTACAATGTCAGGAACTAAACAATTGGGCGGACAGGTGTAGTTACAAGAGACGCATAAATCAAGTCTTGAGAGTTAGAACTTCGCCCACAAGACGTAGGAAGTGTCGTCAGTAGTCTAATGAGGTCACCTGAGCAGTCCTAGAGGAGAGACAAAAAGATTGGAATCACTTTAGAATCAGACTTATCAAGAGCTCATGTTTAGACATCAGGAACAGGTGTAGTGAATCCCATACGGTGACAGTATAAGACAAAACAATAAATCAAGTCCCTTTTATCTAAACGTGAATAGAAAGTTACCCTACCTCACCCCCCCACCCCTTAACTTAATCTTACTCACAACATAATAGAATCCAACACCTTGAAGAATACGATTTAATACACACAACAAAAACAACTTGAGAATTCTATACCATTTGATTGATTGATTCCTTGAAGGTATAAAGCTGCCATCTGAGTCTTAAACACTCCTGAAAAGTTTGATAATAAGGGACAAAAGTGACTCCAAAAAAAAAAAAAGAAGAATCCCTCGACAAGTTTCATAAGAGGAGAGGCAAGAGGAGAAAGAGTTAGGTTGAGTTGGTTGTTGAAGGACCGCCTGGTGCCGTCAAGTGGTAGAGGTGAGAGATGAGTGTTGGAACGACGGTCACAGAGGAGGACATCGACTGTGTTTGGGAGAGAGTGTGTTTGAGGGAGGGGTGAGGGAGAGAGTGTGTTTGAGGGAGGGGGGTGAGGGAGAGAGTGTGTTTGAGGGAGGGGGGTGAGGGAGAGAGTGTGTTTGAGGGAGGGAGTGAGGAAGGAGTGTGTTTGAGGGAGGGAGAGAGTGAGGAAGAGAATGTGTTTGAGGGAGGGAGAAGGTGAGAGGGATAGGGGGATGAGGAAAGTAAAGAGGAGAGTAAGAGAAGTGAGAGGAGGTTGAGAAAGGTAAAAAAGAAGAAGAGAGAATTAGAGAAGTGGTTGAGAGGAGGATAAGGAAAACTAAGCAAAGAAAAATACAATGATAAACGAGAATCAGAAAAATGAGAAAAGGAAGATGGGAGTTGAGAAAGAGGAACTGAAGTGAGGTGTGAGAAGAACGGGAAAAGATGAGGTTAAGAAGAGTGTAGGAAGAGGGGTGATAAAAGAAAGAGAGAGAGAGAAAAAAAATTAGGGAGATGAAGAGAAACAATAAAAGAAGAGAGAGAGAAAGAGAAGGTGAAAGGAGAAAAGAGAGAGAGAGAGAGAGAGAGAGAGGTGAAACGAAGAGAGAGAGACGATAAAATGAGAGAGAGAGAGAGGAGAAAGGGAAAGAGAAGAAAGAGAGAGAGAAGTAAAACGAGTAAAGAATAGAGAGAGAGGAGAAAGAGAGAAACGATAAAAGAAAAGAGACAGAAAAAGAGATGAAGCCACAAAAGAAGAGAGAGAGAGAGAGTGAGGAAGACGGAAACGAGGTGAAGGAAGGAGAAGGAGGGGGGGGGGGAGGAGGAGGGAGAGGATGTGAAGAACGTGGTGCTGAAATTGAAGATGTGGGTCTCCAGCATCCCTTTATAATACTGCCAAAGGCCCTGAGGGGAGGTAAGGGAAGGAAGGAGGGTCAGAGGGAGAGGAAGGAAAGGGAGGGGAATCAAGGGAGAGGAGGTTATAGAAGTGAGGGTAAGGAAGGCAGGGGAAGGGAGGTGAGTTGAGTTGAGTTGAGGTGAAGGGAGAGGAGGTGAGAGCAGGTGAGGGGAGGGGAGGTTAGAGGGCAACTCTCCCCTCACACACACACACAGGATGAAAGATGGGAAAGAATATGGGAAAGAAGGGGAGGATGGTCTGAGGGGAGTTGCCGTACGCCGAGGGGAGTTAGACGTGATGTAAAGATAAAAGTGCTGGTGTGAAGTGAGGGGAGAGGGAGGGAAGGGAGGGGAGACAAGAAGGCAAGAGAGTAGGAGGACATGCCGACAAAGGGAAAAATCGTGTGTGGGGGGAAGAAGAAGAAGTAGAAGAAGAAGGAATATCGGTGAGGGGAGATCACAGTGACATAAGAATGAGAGGAAATATAGAATAGGTAAATAAGGACAAGAGAAAGACGGTCGTGAAGAGAGGGAGAGAGAGGGGGGGGGGTGTTTGTATGGCACTATTAGCCTGGAGGGTGCTCAAAGGCACTCACTTATACGGGAGTGCCTCACTGGAGCCGCCACTCACCTGGCCGCAGGTATTAACACGGCACGTGACACCCCACTCACCTGATGCAGCCACTGGGGAGCCACTGTGCCTGGTGGGGTTGTCGTGGTGCAGTGGCCAACGAGCACCCTAACGTAACTATAGCACCCTCGTTCGATCCCAGATGGCAGTTGAAATTGGACTGATTTTTTTCAGCTGCAGGTAAACAATATCTTTGTTTGTTTTGTTTGTCAGGTGTCTCGCCCTGACACAGTATACAGTGAGGGACTTGTTGTACAGCGCCACTGTTCTCGAGGGTTCAGGTGATTGTATCCAAGGCTTTAAGTTACCGTATTTGAAGGTTTAGTTCATATCACTCAAGGGTTCAAGTCATCACGCTCCAAGTTTTAAGTCATTGTACTCAAGTATTGTAGTTACGGTTCTCGTGGTTTGGGAGTAATGTTTCGCATTATATTATACTACGTACTATAGTAAACAAACGGCCTTGAGTTGCCAGCTGTCTCCAGCAGTGTTCGATGAATCTTGAACGAGACTGTACGTACCTCTTAAATATGCTGTGCAATGGCCGAGTGGATAAAACACTCACCTTCTGTTCTAAGAGACACTGCTTCGATCCCAGGCACCCTCAGTCCACCCAGCTATAAATGGGTGCCTAACATTACAGTTGGGGATGTGAAGGCGGTCGAGTGTAGTGCCGGCCTCGTTACCTCCCACTGTACCGAAGGCTTAGTACACATGTATCCACAACTGTCCCACACGGGTCTTCAGGCACATGGGATCCACTTTCACCTCTTAAATAATCAGACACAGTAGCTTACGGCAGCACTCCTTGGCCTGGAGGTATGTGCTTTGTTGTCCAGAACTGCTGTCGGACAAAACCCACCACCGAAATTTCCGTTGTATAGAATCCCAGTGAAGAAGATCACATTGGACAATTCTGTTAAATTCAGGTGGTTGTCCAGTGTAGTTTTGTATACTCGGGGTTTTGTCAACTTGAGATTTTGTCTGATGAGGATTTTGTCCAATGGAAATTTTTGTCCGAGCACCAGCCGACCGGTCAAGTTAGACGATGGGCGGGGAGAGCGGATTGTTGTCTTGCTCACCTGGTCGGTATAAACAAGTGTACAGTACATCCAGGTTAATGAGTACAAGAACTATCGTGAATACTGTATAAGGTGTATCGTAAGTTATGACAACACCCGTACTATACTTATCGTTATACTGTAGTTTACAAATGTTTGTATTTGGTGGAGTATACGTAGTGTAAGTAGGTTTAGGGTGTAGAAAGGGTGTATGGGAGTGTGGTGTGGGTGTGTAGGTGTAGGTAGTGTGTAGGGTAGGAAGGTAGGCCTATGCCACAGGCTGTCCATCCGGTGGAAGTAACTCGCTGCCTCTGTCTCCCTCCCTTATTAATTCCTGTCTCTTCTCTGTCCCATCTAAACCACGGTCGAGTATTCTCAGTGGTTGTGTGTGTTTGTGTGTGTGTGTACCTACTTAACAAATAAACATAACATAACATAACATAACACATCATAACACAACACAACACAACACAACACAACACAACACAACACAACACAACACAACACAACACAACACAACACAACACAACACAACACAACACAACACAACACAACACAACACATGATACCTGTTGTTTATTAATGCAACAACATACCCATGCAGTAGACTAGTATATAGAGGGCCAATATGTGATGACCACAATAGATACTAAACTACGTAACTAAACTAAAGTTAATCTAACGTTAAAAATATGATGATGCAGATTAAATTGGTTTGACCTTTTGTAAGTTAATCTTCTTAAGGGTTAATAAAGAAAAGCCTTGTCTTGTTGTTGTAGAGTTATATATGTGTGTTAGTGCTGTAGGAAGATCATTACTGTATTAATTGTTATTGTTATTTTAGTTCTCTACAGGGTGAGTACAGGTTAAACTGTTCACCTTTAATCTACCTGTTGCTCTTAGTTGAGTCTCACACACATCTCAGTCTGGACAGATTATACGGCCGTGGTTTAGCATCTTAGTATGACCCGTAATGTATTTAATCCAATCTAACATATTATACACGAGGGAGGACAGGCAGGGTTCACCTCGGTCCCGTTACCCCAAGAGGACAAAACCGATTATGTTCCCGTCTTGAGGTGTATATTTTTCCCAGACCAGGAGGGGAGTAGAAATTAGATGGCTGGGCCTCATACATATGTATAGTGGCACCCAGGTAACCAACTTTGGCCCGTGTTTCTGTGTTGGAGAGACTCTCAACAAGCTGTTGTATACATCAATGTTGGGGAGACTCCTTCAGCTCGTGTACACCAGCGTTGGAGAGTCTTTCAATAAGGTGCTGTGTTTCGCTGTCCAGGAGAGACCCGACAGTCTTGAGTGTGTATTATTATTATTTAGAGCGACTCCTTTATCTCCTTTTTTTTCTATTCACACCTGAAGATATTTTCCCAAACCCACTAAATTATCATCGTTGGTGACGCTCTACCAGAAAGTTATGGATAATCATTTAATTAAGCAATTTTTCTCGTGTTGCTGAGATGCTTCCCTGTTCGATTACTGCTAGACGTCCCCCCAATCCTTCCCGGCACCAGTCGTTGTCCTTATGTCACTATTGACCGTAGATCCATCACCCTCCTCCCTCCGCCTCCTGGTAAAACTGCTCCGCCAACATACCTTCCTTCCCTAAATTTAATCTCCTCCCCCAAAGTTGAGTGCATCAGAAGCGTTGCCCCCAGGATGGTATTGAATCCTTTTACGTCACCAAGATTGTTTCCGATTCTTATTGATGTTTTTTAGATAGGTTCTCCGTTTTTACTGCCCGAATCTTATTTCACCTTCTAGTTTTTATTTTAACGTTTATAACTTCTCTTCGTTTATGTGTGTTGACAATTCTCACGTCTTTCGAGAGAGTCATCACGAATCTACAATTTTCTGGGCGTTAGTTGTTGTTATAATTTTGTTACTGCGCTTCAATAACTGTGGCCTTTAAGCGGGTAGTGAGGTTAGGAGTTGTGTGGAGGAGTGTGGCAGTGAGTGGTGCCAGGCCGGGCGGGTCACCTTATTGATCTCTCACTTTTTGTAACAATTTCCATGAAGGAACTTAAAGAGACGGAGTAAGTCAGTTATAATTATTTTAAAGAATTAATTTCGTAGTTTAATTATATTTCAGTAAAAAAAAGACTAGATTAATTTGCAATGTAATTAAACTATAAGTAAAATACCATTAATATACTTCAACAAAACAAAATAAATCGCCCCTCGTCTTGTATGGTATATATAGGAATAACTTAGCCCAATCTGGTACCACTACACACACAGTCTGGAGACGGGTCTGGCAACGCTGGGGACGACACGTTTGCCGGAAGGTCCAATAAAACCGACCTTTTTGGAGTTCCACATTGAAAGTCAAATTAAGACGGCACACCTGGGCTAGCGGGAACTCCCCCCAGGGCGGAGGCGTGTTTCCCAAGACTTTATAGTTGCCCAAGGATTTTGAGATCGCCTCATACGGCATTATTGGAATTTGTGAAAGGAAAGCTATATTTTTTCTTTACTTCCAACCTGTGTGTGTTTTTATTAACGATTTTGTTTTTTTTTGGGTGACAAATTCAACGAAGTTTCGGTTTGATCATAAAGGAAACTTACTTAAGGGAATATTGGTGTTTGTTTGTGTTATTAAGAGCGTCGAGTTGGAGGAATAGTGAAGAAAACATTACTCAGACGAGGCGCTGTGTTTGAGCTGTTGCTTGAGTGTCAGTAAGTGTTGAGGGTGTTGCTTGAGTGCCAGCAGGTGATGACAGGGTTACTTGAGTGCCAAAAATGATCGAGGGTGTTGCTTGGGTGTCAGCAGGTGATGTAAACAGCGAGACTACACATGTGTCAGCCACCGTGTTATGACAGGTGAAGGTAGAGTGTGGTGGAGGTGTCATGACAGGTAGAGGTAGAGTGTAGTGTTATGACAGGTGGAGGTAGAGTGTGGTGTTATGACAGGTGGGGGTAGAGTGTGGTGGAGGTGTCATGACAGGTGGAGGTAGAGCGTGGTGTTATGACAAGTGGAGGTAGAGTGTGTTGGAGGTGTAATGACAGGTGGAGGTAGTGCGTGCTGTAGGTGTCATGACAGGTGGAGGTAGAGTGTGTTGACAATATTAAAGACACAGTACATCAATTTCCGTGTGGTGGCGATACAGGTACAATTACAGGTACAGATACAGGTACAGAGATGTGAAAAATAAAAGAAATTCATAAATAGTATTGATGGTCCAGGACGTGGGTGTGGGTGTGGGCGTGGGCGTGGGCGTGGGTTCGAGCCCTCACGGAGTATAGTACACAACATTATCTTCTCCCACTCCAGCCATAAGGATGAACCCCCTCAGAGGAATTTTGTGACGCAAGAATTTAAAAGTTATCACAAGTCTTCTACGCCGCCCATCACTAGTGCCATCTGTGTGTGTGTGTGTGTGTCCTCTGATGCTGCTGGTGACACACACACACACACACACACACACACACACACACACACACACAGGAAAAAACCTTTCACCGAAGAAATCAAAATTTAGTTACAACCTCAACCCTTCTTTCCTCAACCCCTCTCCTTCAACTCTCCCTCCCCCTCCCTCAACTACCCCTTCCCCCCTCCTCTCCCCCTCCCCCCCCCTAAAAAAAGGAACAGGAACTATGCAAATATGGGAATAACTTTTTAATTATATCTGGGAAATTTTTTTAAAACTAATTCAATGTGGTCGCAGACGTAGCGGAGTTTATTATACTATAACTGTGTGGGAACTTCTTGAGACGCACAGGAGATGTTTGTCGTTTTCTGGTTGAAGGATTAAGGAAAGCTGAGGAATGTGTCGCGGAGGATGGCAGGAGGATGATAATTGCTGGAATAATGTAGGTATTATCACGAGACAGACGGAGGCAGTGGGTGGTGTTTGTATGGAGGGCTATTTATGCATACAGGTATACAGTATCTGTCCTTGAGTATGTATACCTGTATGTGTAACTTGTATACATGTATCTGTACCTGAACCTGTAATTGTGTCTCTCTACACCTGTAATGTTGTTTCAGGACTCATATAAACTAATAAGATGCTGTACATGTTCTTGTTACTGACTATTAATAAGGTGAAATGGAATGAAAACTTGGGTATTCTGAGTGAGTGAGTCCCTCGCCATCAACAAGTCAATTACAACCACACGTGAAAAATACGCATAACTCGGCGTGCGTAGGGGGAGACCTTCCGCGTTGCAAGTCAAATCAGGTCGCAAGGTTTAACCAACATGACGAACAATCCTCACACACACACTCCGACACTCCTTCACGTGCTTACAGTTTCCATAGGATCTCTGAAAGGAATAAAGAGGATTTTGTAAATACTCATTGATTTTATAGTCTGTCTTTGTGCAGAAGGAAACGGTGATGTATGTTTGTGGCGTGGTAACAGTGTGTTGTGAAGATGAGGGGTTGGAGGCGACGGAGATCTGGCATCAGTGGGTCCCTCACCTGGAATGCTGCGAGGAATTATGGATGCTGGAAATCCTGGAAAATCACGCTCAGGCTCATCTGAATTTCTAGCGCCATCACTTTGGAGGGAGGAAGGGAGGGAGTGAAGGAGTCGGAGAGGAAGGGTATATGGAAGGGAGAGACGAAGAAATAGGTGTCTGTTGAGAGGGAAGGAGGCCGGTGGGATTGAAGTGGGGGGGTGACGATGTTGTGAAGAAGGTATGGGAATGGACGAGGAGAGTGATGGAGGGAGGGAGGGATGGAGGGAAGGGGAGAGGGAGGGAGGGAGTTGGCAGTGAGGCAGTCGTCGTGGACAGGAGAGAAAGATTTGTTGATAATGTGATGGAAGAGGTGGTGCTGGGGAAAATGTGAGGGAGAAGAAAATGTGAGGGGGGAGCGTAAGGGGGAGGAAGAGGTGAGAAGGAGGAGTGTGAAGGAGAAGAAGAGGTGAAAGGGAGTAAACAAGTGATGAAGGAAGCAACAAACTAGAACTTAACCGTCTTGAGGGTGAAGGGAGGCAGTGGTTTCTAGTTGAGGGAGGAAACAGCAGGGAGTGAGGGGAAGGAAGAGGAGGAGGAGTGAGGAGATGATGGGAGTTACCTATCTTACATATCAGACTGGGGATTTTTAGGGATGAAGTGAGTGGGAGGAGAGGGGGATTAATTTTTTTTGTTTTTGTTCATCTTGCCTCCTCCTTGATATGGCTTATGAGATACACAGTGTAGCGGAACCCGTATTAATGACAGACTTACAGAGATACGAACACTCACCTCTACACTCCCAGGTAAGGTGGTGAAATCTGATCACTGCAGAGAATTGTTTACACTGAGAGATGTCTGTTGTTGGGCAGTGTTGCTTTAAGGAGGTTAGGTTAGGTTAAATTAACTGTGTGTGTGTGTGTGTGTGTGTGTGATGAACACATTGCCGGGTGTAAATAATTTGAGTTCATAGCATTTAGGTGCACATAAATTTCACACCTATGTTTCAGTCACCACCTTTATGGTACTACCATCACCTGTGAAATATTGTACCTATAGTTTTAGCATTTTTTCTTGACTGAAGATTCGTGGATCAGGTTTTTGCGGATCATAAACTCCTGAAACAAAAAAAGACAATAAATGTTGGTAAGTCTGGTGGAGATGGGGGACAGTGACCTACGAGGGGCGGTCAACATGTACAGTCAGTCCCCTTCACTAGTACGTTTACAGGGGCTCGTCAGGTTTTGTGCAGTGTGGCAGCTCTGTGTCTGTTTACATTCGACAGAAGGAAACTAGCGATAGTAAACACACTATGGAATCAGATTAAAACAATGTTAAAATAAATATCTCAAAGATAATGATTTGTGGAATGTTTATATGACGAGCCCCTGTAAACGCACAAGTGAAGGGGACCGTACATCAGGGGTGACGCGCTACAGCAGAGACCTAATGTCTTGGGAGCATAAAGTTGAATGTTGGATGACACAGATGGTCCCCTTATACCACCGTAACACACACACACACACACACACACACACACACACACACACACACACACACGTATACGTCGGGCCTTACCAAACATAATATCTCCACCGCTCCCCCTCCCTCCCTCCCTCCCTTACCCCAATCCCAGCTTCCTAATTTTAGTCACATTGGTTTAATTAGACTCTGTCTTGATTAGCCAGTCTTCCAGTGACTCAGATTAGTCCCAGGGATGTTTTCTTCGTTTTACCAGTCTGTCTGCTATGTCTGTCTGTCTGTCTGTCTGTCTGTCTGTCTGTCTGTCTGTCTGTCTGTCTGTGTTTGTTTATCTATCTGTATAATGTATGTGTGTATGTATGTATGTATGTATGTATGTATGTATGTATGTATGTATGTATGTATTGTCTATCTTTGTCTGTCTAGCTACACATCTCTCGATCTATCTATAAAATGTGAATAAATGCAATCAATTATTTTTGTTGTGTCCAAATTGTATAAAAAAAAGTCATGTTGGGAAGTAATGTATTTTTATTTTGTTATATTATTTGTTTTTGTTTATCTGTCAAGCCTTTTACTCTACCCTCCCCCCTTTCCTTTCTCTCTCTTGTCTTTCTTATTCTTTCCTCGTCTTGCTCTCTCTCTTTCTATCTCATTCTCCTGTCTTGCTCCCTCAGCCTCCCTCCCGGTCTATCCTCCCTCTCCCTTCCTCCACCCTTTCTGACTACCCTCTTTCTCCTCCCTTCTCTCCCCCTTTCTCTCCTCATACCCTCCCTGTCTCACCTCCTCTCACTTCTCTCCCTCTTCCCCATTCTCTCTCCCTCTTCCTCTCCCCATACCCTCCCTGTCTCACCCCCTCCCCCTTACTTTCCAGTTCTCGCCCTGCCTCTCCCCAGCCATTACCTGACGTGTTCCCCTGTTCATTCAGGCCAAACTACTTAATTTGTTGCCTAGGAGGCGGAATGTCTGATGCTGGGCTGTCCAGGTGTAGCGCCCATACATACACATGAGGGGGGTGGGGTGGAAGGGGAGAGGGGAAGGTGGAGGGGCAGTGGAGGGGCAGGGGAGGAGGGGATGAGGGGGGTGGGGTGGGAGGAGGAGGGTGAGAGGTGGGTGGAGAGGGAGAGGGGAGGAGGGAGAGGGTGGAGGAGGGGTGGAGGAGGAGAGGGGTGAGGAGGTGGGTGGAGGAGAGGGGAGGGAGGTGGGTGGAGGAGAGGGGAGGAGGTGGGGTGGAGGAGGAGAGGGTGAGGGAGGTGGGTGGAGGGAGAGAGGTGAGGAGGTGGGAGGGAGGAGGAGGAGGAAAGGGGTGGAGGGAGGTGGGTGGAAGAGGGAAGGAGGAGAGGGGTGAGGAGGAGCTGA
Source organism: Homarus americanus (assembly GCF_018991925.1). Lineage (NCBI taxonomy): Eukaryota > Metazoa > Arthropoda > Malacostraca > Decapoda > Nephropidae > Homarus > Homarus americanus. The sequence continues at coordinate 221,863 of NW_024733940.1, read as the reverse complement.
AGATGAGACGAGAAGGCAGGGGAAAACACACACACACACACACACACGCACACACATACACATATATACACACACGTACACACACACACACACACACACACACATATTACAAAAACAATATCGAGGCAATATTGAACCCCTGAAATGACCGCTTTAGGTACTGTACGTGTGTTATACCTGTCGCTAACACCTGTATGAACCGCACGTCATCACAACACACCTGACTGTCATCATACTAGTTACTGACCAATAAAATAGTTGAGAGAGAAAAAGAAAGATATTTTATACTGAACAATAATTTACTTTAAGATTCTGGCACTGAAAGTAGATACATACATTGAAGTAATTTCTCCTTCCCTTTCCTCAAAATTAGGATGAGCAAGAAGTGGGAGACAAGAACTCCCTTTCTTTCCCTCTTTCTTCCATCCCTAACCCAAACACTCTAAGGAACATAGAAACATGATGGGGGTGGGGGTAGGGGAGGGGTAGGGGGGAGGGGGGGAGGGGGAGGAGTTGGCCCACCTCCCCCTATGTAAGTTGACCAAGTTTTGGGTCGAGACTCTCCCTTGATTAAACTGTGGCCTAATATGTGAGGGAAGTTTTAGTGTTGGTCACCGGCAGGTCGTGTGTGTGTGTGTGTGTGTGTGTGTGTGTGTGTGTGTGTGTGTGTGTGTGTGTGTGTGTGTGTGTGTGTGTGTGTGTGTGTGTGTGTGTGTGTGTGTGTGTGTGTGTGTGTGCATTGTGTGTGTGTGTGTGTCTCTTCCCTTCTTGTCTCTTCTTTCTCTCCTCCCATCTTCCTTATTTTCTCCCTGTCTTCCTCCTTGCCTCCCTCTCCCCCCACCCTTCCTTATCCTTCATTTCCTGCCTCCTCCTCTTCTTCTTCCTCCCCCGCCCCCACCTTCTCCCATCCCCAGCCCTCCATCCATCCATCCATCCAACCCATCCATCCATCCATCCATCCATCCAACCCATCCACATCCAACCATCCATCCACCCATCCACCCACCCATCCACCCACCCATCCATCCATCCATCCATCCATCCATCCATCCACCCATCCATCCATCCACCATCCATCCATCCACCCACCCATCCACCCATCCATCCACCCATCCACCCACCCATCCACCCATCCACCCACCCATCCATCCATCCATCCACTTATCTCTGTACATCACAAGATCCTAACTATTATACTCGAGCTTCACCTACAGTAACTGTGAACAGGGACGACACACCTTAACACCTGCCTCACTTGCCTCAAAACACACCTTAACACCTGCCTCACTTGCCTCACAACACACCTTAACACCTGCCTCACCTGCCTCACAACCCACCTTAACACCTTCCACCTTAACACCAGCCTCACCTGCCTCTAACACCTGCCTCACTGCCTCACAACACACCTTAACACCTGCCTCACGTGCCTCACAACCCACCTTAACACTGGCCTCACCTTCCTCACAACCCACCTTAACACCTGCCTCACAACACACCTTAACACCTGCTTCACAACACACCTTAACACCTGCCTCACCTGCCTCACAACACACCTTTCCGCCTCGTCATACTTGGGTTCCCGTGTAAACAACTCTTTCTTAGTGAAGTAAATGAAGTTAATGCGGCATTATCCTCCTACACAAACTTCACCTCACTCTCGCTTCTCCTCCATCTTGCTGTCTTAACTGGCATCTTGAGTTAAGTCCTACTGTCTTCACTTGAATTTCCTCTTTATAATGTCTTCAGTTGCATCTTGTCCTCAGTTACCTCGCGGCCTCTCACTAGCCACTTGCTGCCTCACGTGGTATTTCCTGACCGACCGACATACCTGGGCTGGCACGTCATGGTTGTTAGTGGGAGTTAGGTTGTTTGCGTGTGTGTGGGGGGGGGGAGGGGAGGGGTTGGAAGGTGAGATTAAGTGGCTGAGTGGATGGTTCATGGATGAGCCAATAGAGCATCTACTTAACTACCATGAGTGGGTAAAAGGTGTGTGTTGCCTCTCAACCACCAAACACATTATATCGTTATTAGCGAACCATCAACCATTGGACCTTTAATTCCACTGTAAACAAACACCTAAAGGTTTACGATGGGACTTAACACACATAATGGCAAACATCTCCTCCTCCTGCAACTCAACTCCCACAATGCACCGCGCTGAGGGGCGATGTAGGAGTGTTATGTTTACAAAGTGACGTCACCCATTGGCCTGAGTGAACATTATTTTGATAGTGTGTTTAATGGTTTAATAAAATAGTCTGGTATGTGGATATGAGTCAGTTAGGTTCAGGAATGAGTGGTGGTCGTGTGTCGAGGCCCGCCACCAAGTTTATATAATGTGGTGTGTTGGCCTAATTGACTTTATACTCTTTATGGATGGAAGCTATAGTTGAGAGAGACAGCTTTCTTCTCTCTCTCTCTCCCTCTCTCTTTCTTTCACACTCTCTCACTCTCTCACATTTCCCCTCACCCCCCCACCTGTCCCCTCAACCCTCCCCCACCTGACACTCGCTTCTGCTACTTACTTATACGGAGAGAGGAGAGGTGAGATTGGAGCGGGGATATCAAAGGTCCTGGCTGCTCCATACACATGAGCCACCCCCTCCTTCCCCTTCCCCCTACCCCTTCCCTCCCTCACCCTCTCCTCCCCTCCCCCATACACACACACACACTCTCTCAGGTGAGCCACATGTCACCCCCTCCTCCTCCTCCTCCCACGGCCACCCACACCCCCGACCATACCCACAACCTATGTCATCCACTTCATACCACTATCCATATCATCCACTTCTTACCGTCTTATCCACGCCCTCTTCTCTCTCTCTGTCTGTTTGGAACGTGGTGGAATGAAAAGAATCGGAATAGAAGAAGAAGGATTAATAAATAAGGCGGATATGGGACAAGTTTGAGAATGAAGACGTTCCCAGGGATGTGTGGAATGGTTGAGGATGAAAGGCGGAAGAACAACACTAAATGGATAGATGCCACATTGTATAATCTAACCTAACCTATCCTAACCTATATGAAAAAAAAACGATTTACCATTTACTCCATACCTTTTTCTCTACTTTTTTCCCCAGGTCAAATACTTTTTTTGTCTACTTTTTTTCCCAGGTCAAATAAGGCCACAAACAAACTTACCTCGTTCTGCTGCTCCTCCAGAGACTCCTCCAGATATTCCTTCCAGTAAACACACACACACACACACTGGTGAGGCAGTGTTTATTCAACATTCATACTTCCCAAGCTCACCTATGCCTCCCCTACCTGGTCTTCCTCCCTTAATGCCACACAACGTAAACACCTAGAAAAAGTGCAAAAGAGGGCATGAAAGATTATTCTCTCACCTTCCTACTCCACATATCAAGAAGCGTTCAACACACTGACCCTCTCGACTCTCTCTGACCATCACCACGACTTCATCTGCAGATGTGGTGAGAAGCTTCCGCACCATCCTCGACACCGGCTACTACTACCATCCGAGATCCCTCGTTCGAGAATTGCTGCTCGACACCACAACCGCATTCAGCCCATACGATCACGAACTGATCGCTATAAGAACAGCCCAGTCCCAACCATTGTAAAAATTATCAATAACTTGTAATTAACCAGTGTATTCACTCCCAGTCAATCTTACTTTTTGCACTGTCACTATGTTGAAATGCCCTGTAGTTTGAGCTTCTCCCCACCTAGTTATTATATATCATATTTGCATCACTTATGTTACTTGTATATTATTTGTAAATCAAGAGACCCATTCCCAAATTATGTAACTGTATATTTTCAGCCTTACGGCTGACACGCTCTTTCAATAAACCGTTAATTATTATTATTATTATTTATTATTATTATTACACACACACACACACACACACACACACACACACACACCAGACACTTTTCCCTCAGTATTTAAACAGATTTATTTCTCTTTTATTTCTGTGTTCATTCTTATCATCTTTTGGGGGAACTATACATACTCCTGGTTAGGTTTGGTTAGCTTAGGTTAGGTTTGGTTAGGTTAAATTAGGTTAGGTTACGTCAAGGATATTTAAGGTATTCAAGGCTGTTTAGTGTTGGAGGAGCTAATTAGAGAGGTGACAACAAGTGAATAAGGAAGAAGGTTAGGTTAGGTGACAACAAAAGAATAAGGATGATGATTACCAGACAGGTAAACACTGGTGCATGTTGTGAGTTTTGAGATGAGTCCCTTGCTGGCTGGTGACTGATGACTCTGTTCTGGTGGTGGACGATAGAGCCGAAAAAGGTAACAAGTGTTTAGTGAAGGTGAACAGAAACAAGGAATTGAAAATAAGTAAAGAAAGAAGGGAAATAAATGTTAAATTGAATAGGGATAAAATGGGAGATTGTTAGGGTGAGAGAAAGGGGGGAAAAGAGAGAGAGAGAGAGAGAGAGAGTATATTGAGGTAACATTATTATATAGTAGGAAACATAAACTCTGGATAGGAGACAAAGGAACAACTGAGAGACACGAGAGATAAATAAAGAGATCCAGTGTTTCTCAGTTACTAGGGAGGTGTTGAGAAATTGGGATGTGAAAGGGTAGAAGAGAGAATAAACTCGAGAGATTAATGATAGAAGATAGGAGAGAAGACCAAGAGGGAAGGAAGGAAGGAGGGGAGGGGGGAGGAGAAGGAAGGAAGGAGAAGGAGAGGATAAGAAGATCTATTTAAAGTAAGGGGAAGTAGCATACCTATTATCTCAGGCACACACACACACACACACCCAGATACACTCCCCACCACACCCAGGTACACCCAGATACACCCAGGTACGCCCTCCGCAGGCGTGACGTCCCCGGGCGGCCGTAATTCTGGTTGATTTGTTTGACTCGTACGTAACAAAGAGACGTGATTTGAATGGGTGAGAGAGTGGGCCTCCGGGGTAATATAACAGGGGGGGGAGGCTGGGAGGCTCGTCACGCCCTTTGTTTTACTGGGGGGAGGAGGTGAGGGGTGTTGTGATGGGGTGAGGAGTGAGGAGAGGGGTGTTGGAGGTAAGGGTGGGGGGTATGGTATCGGGGATGGGGTAGGAACGTGGGGCAAGAAGGGGAGGGATGGGGAGTGGGGAGAATGAAGTCTGATGAAGGACTAGGTGAGGTAGGGGTGGAGGAGGAAAGGGGGGGGACTGGAGGACGAGAAGTGGGGGAGGAGGTCGGACGAGGAGGGGAGTGGGAGAGGGCTGAGGAGTGGGGGGTGACTGCAGGAGGTAGGAGGGAGAGGGGGGGAAGTGGGAGAGGGCTGAGGAGTGGGAGAGGAAGTGGGTGGGGGATAACTAGGGGAAGGAGGAAGGGGAGGAAGAAGTGTGAGTGGAGGAACTTGTAAAGGATAAAGGAATAAAATTGATCCCTGTTTAAAAGGCACAAAGGAGGAGTCACTGGCCCTCTCACACTAGTGCCACCCTCTGCCCCTCTGCACCATCTTAGAGAAGTGGCACTGTACCCGGTGTGTTATTAAGGAAATCAGTTGTTAGTCTCCCGAAAGTGCTACTGACATACTTGGTCGTCTCAGGGAAGTGCCACTGTTGTTAAGACCCTCGTGTCCTTCTTAGGGAAATGCCACTGTAGTTAAGAGTATCGTAGTGTTCGTCTTAGGGGAGCACCGCTGTACCTTCCTGGTTTAACAAAGACAGAGGTAATTTCGCCTTAGGTAAGTGCCATTTTATCTGCTAATCATCAAGTGTTATTACATGTGTTGTCTGTCTCGAGAAAGTACCACTGCTCGTCCTGGAGTACTGTCCGTCTCGGGGAAGTAATGATGTATCTTTTGTATCACTGTCCTCTTCGAGTACTGTTTTTATTAGGTAAGTGGCATCATATGTACTTCCCATTTAGAGAAGGACTCCAGGAGTACTGTCCCCCTCAGGTAAATTTCGTTATAGATATTACCGTCTTTAGTGAAGTACCATTGCCCTCCTGGAGTACTGTCCGTCTGTGGGAAGTATCACTATCCCACCTGGAGTACTGTTCGTCTGTGGGAAGTATCACTATCCCACCTGGAGTACTGTCCGTCTGTGTGAAGTATGACTATCCCACCTGGAGTACTGTTCGTCTGTGTGAAGTATGACTATCCCACCTGGAGTACTGTTCGTCTGTGTGAAGTATCACTATCCCACCTGGAGTACTGTCCGTCTCGGGGAAGTGTAGGTGTGGGCGGCCTGAGATAAGTTTACTGGAGGCGTTCATTAGCTTGGTGTCCGCACTGGGAATAATAACAGCTGATTTACCTCATGGACGTTGTCTGGCGGCGGGAATACTGTAAACTGGTCACGTGGGTAAGAGGGGAGGTGAGGGGAGTGACGTGTGGGAGAGGGGAGTGACGTGTGAGAGAAGGGAGGTGAGGGAAGTGACGTGTGAGAGAGGAGAGTGACGTGTGGGAGAGGGGAGTGACGTGTGAGAGAAGGGAGGTGAGGGAAGTGACGTGTGGGAGAGGAGAGGGGAGTGACGTGTGGGATAGATGAAGTGAGGGGAGTGACGTGTGGGAGAAGGGAGGTTGAGGAGAGTGACGTGTGGGTGAGGGGAGAGAGGTAACTTGTAAAGAGGCTGGTGGGGAAAAAATAATGTGAATAAGAGGGAAAAGAAAGGAGGAGATGAGGGGAGAGGGAGGTGGGAGTAGAGGCAGAGGAGAGGGAAGATGATAGTAGAGAGAGAGAGAGAAAAATAAACAAGTAAACAAAGTAAACAAACAGACGAATCAAACAAAACAAGAGTGAAACAAGAAGACAATGACGGAACAAGGAAGACAATGACGGAACAAGGAAGACAATGACGGAACAAGGAAGACAATGACGGAACAAGGAAGACAATGACGGAACAAGGAAGACAATGACGGAACAAGGAAGACAATGACGGAACAAGGAAGACAATGACGGAACAAGGAAGACAAAATGGCGGAAACAAGGAAGACAATGGCGGAACAAGGAAGACAGTCGGCGGAACAAGGAAGACAATGGCGGAACAAGAAGACAATGACGGAACAAGGAAGACAATGACGGAACAAGGAAGACAATGACGGAACAAAGAAGACAATGACGGAACAAGGAAGACAATGACGGAACAAGGAAGACAATGACGGAACAAGGAAGACAATGTTAATTAAGACTTGTATATTCTCGACTAATTCTGTGGAGTTTAGGCATGAGGGAAGTTGTCTGTAAGAGTGAGCTACCTGACACGTGAGGATAATTTGTCATAAGGGGGGCACGAACGACACTGTGTATAGCGTATAGAAGCGACACTGTGTATAGCGTATAGAAGCGACAGTGTATAGCGCATAGAAGGACACTGTGTATAGCTGACAGGCATAGAAGGACAGTGTAGAGCGCATAAAGGACAGCGTATAGGTATAGCGACACACTGTGTATAGCGTAGAAAGAACGACGTGTATAGCGTAGGGTATAGCGGTAAAGCGACACTGTGATAGTATAGAAACAACGATCAAGATGTAGAAGGTATAGAAGCACACTGTGTATAGAAGGGTATAGAAGCGACACTGTATAGCGTATAGAAGCGACACTGTATAGCTATAGAAACAACGATGTGTATATGGTGTGTATAGCGTATAGAAGCGACACTGTGTATAGCGTATAGAAGCGACACTGTGTAGCGTATAGAAGCGACACTGTGTATAGCGTATAAAGCAACGATGTGTATAGTATAGAAGCGACACTGTGTATAGCGTATAGAAGGACACTGTGTATAGCGTATAGCGACACTGTATAGCGTATAGAAACAACACGTATATGTATAGCGACAGTATAGCGTATAGAAACAACTGTATAGCGTATAGAAGCGACACTGTGTGTAGCGTATAGAAGCGACACTGTGTATGGTATAGAAGCGACACTGTTTTATAGCGTATAGAAACAACGATGTTATAGCGTATAGAAGCGACACTGTGTTATAGCGTATAGAAGCACACTGTTTTATAGCGTATAGAAGCGACACTTTTAAGCGTATAGAAACAACGATGTGTATAGCGTTAGAAGCACTGTGATAGTAGAAGCGACACTGTATAGCGTATAGAAGCGACACTGTATATAGCGTATAGAAGCGACACTGTGTATAGCGTATAGAAGCGACACTGTGTATAGCGTATAGAAACAACGATGTGTATAGCGTATAGAAGCGACACTGTGTATAGCGCATAGAAGCACACTGTGTATAGCGTATAGAAGCGACACTGTGTATAGCGTATAGAAACAACGATGTGTATAGCGTATAGAAGCGACACTGTGTATAGCGTATAGAAGCGACAATGTGTATAGCGTATATACGACACTGTGTATAGCGTATAGAAATCAAGCTGTAGATATAAGTGTATTTATACAATTAATTGACGAGCGCACGCAGTATTGGAACGAGAGAGAGACTGCCTGCCTGCGTGGGAGGAGCCTGGGATATCTTGGACAATCTATGTAAATTAATAGAGTTAAGGCAAGTTAAGAGCGGAGGGTAGTGTGATACCTACAGCAGGTGGGCTGAAGGAGGGAAGGAGGGGAGAGAAGGAGAGGGAGGAAGAAGGTGAGAGGAAGGGGAGGAGAAAGGGAAGGAAAGTATATAGGGGGAGGGAGGAAGGAAGGAGAAGGAGGGATGAGAGAGGGAGAGGGAGGAAGGAGGAGAAAGGAAATAAAGGAGGGAGGGAGAGAGGGAGGAATTACATGGGTAAAGCAGATAAGCGAAGACATGTTGGTTTATGAGGGGTTTATCTGCCAGAGGATGGTATTAGTTCCCCAGGGATTTACAGTGTTGGTAAATACTGTGAGTAGAGCAGCAGCAAGCAGTCTCCTCCCCGCCCACTGCTCCTTTACTAACACTCAACATTTTTTTTTAAGAATCACTGTAAAATATTATAATCAACGTACAGGTGAGGAGGGGGGTGGTGGGGGATGAGGGGTGTTACCTGTTAATTAGTAAAGCATTATACTGTAGTAGATGTTTGAGTATTTCTTCATAAGGTTTATTTCTGAGCGATGGAATTATTATTTTTCGGTCGTTCTATCTCAGTTTTTGTTTTTTATTAAGTTTAGTGACCAGAGGTGAAGAACGTACAGTACAGTGCCCCATATTATTGGTGAGTGTGTTGTTTACGTAATGTTACCTTTTATTGTTAGTATGTCTCTCTGTGAAGCTCTACTTCTCTTACATTTATTACTCACGGCTCATCACTTTATACGGCTCATCACTTTATTACTCACGGCTCGCCACTTTATTACACACGGCTCATCACTTTATTACACGGCTCACCACTTTATTACACATCTTTATTACACACGGCTCATCACTTCATTACACGACTCATCACTTTATTACCACGGCTCATCACTTTATACTCACGGCTCATCACTTTATTACTCACGGCTCATCACTTTATTACTCACGGCTCATCACTTTATTACACACGGCTCATCACTTTATTACTCACGGCTCGCCACTTTATTACACACGGCTCATCACTTTATTACACACGGCTCATCACTTTATTACTTATTACTCCAACTGTGTTCTTATCCTTAGTTTTTGATAATGGTTTGTGTGAAATTGATAAACTAATTTGATGTAAGGAGGACGGGGCCAAGAATCGTGCCTTGTGGTACTCCGCTTGCTGCGTTACACCAAACACGCTGGCTAGTATGCCACATGCAGCTGGTAGGTTTAAGGGTGAAGGAAGGAGGGAGAATAGAGGGAGGATGGGAAGGAGAAAGGGAGAGAGGAAGGAAGGGAGCGAAGGAGGAAGGGTATTAAGGTACAGTACGGTATCTATATATATATGACTCGCTTATGGGCATCACTCTAGCTAGATGATCGTTTACTCTCCTTTAGTTTTATTCTCTTCCTGCACGAGAAAATGACCTTGAGTGCACCGACAGTATTGGGTCCACTCTGGTCGTCGCTGAGGACCGAGTCTTAACCGACCTCCCAACAATAACACATCCACTTTACTGTCTGCAAGCGTCGTCACGAGCTCTTCGCACTGGGAAAAGAAACTTGGAAATATCTCTGATTATCTCCATTATCTGTTTACACCTGGGAAATAAATTCGTAAAGTTTTCAAATTATATTCAGGGTACAAGTATCTTTACACTGAGGCAAGAAACTGAATTACACCTTTTTTTATATAATTTGTTTTCTCTGGTAAATATTTATTTATTTTTTGTTCAGTTAGGGAAAGGCTTTTAAAGCTTCACTGTTGACTAGATCGCCATAAATTGATGTATTGCAATAGAGTGTTGGTTATAAGTAATTATAAGTCAGATTAAGAAATTATGTTCAGATTTGTGAGTAGATATATAGGTTAAAGATCAGACACATTAATGTCCAATCACTGGCAGTATTATACAGATGTCTTAACTCTGACAAATACTCACGGAGTCATTTCTTTTTTGTAATATTCTCAATCACAAAGTATATACAAAGTTATCATTTCCAGAATTGTTCAGTAGCAGATCATCTTTTCCCGACAAAAATTCTTCACTCAGATCATCTTATCAGACCTGGACTTTGTGAATTATGTGACGGAGTATCGATCATCGTCGTCTGTATGTAACTGAACACCTACAGGACACCACAAGGAAGGACAAACATATACATTCACCATTACTTTTCACTAGAGATTCTTCGTTCAGGGTCAAAAAGGTCAAACGTCGGGGTCAGACTATTATTTTTTTGTTTATTTACATCTTTCTGTGTATACGAGGAAGAGTATAAGGTATAATCTGTTGCCATAGGTGAGTTACCCACTTAGTGTCATCCCACAGTGGGTGTTGTGTGAGTGTGAACCCCCCCCCCCCTGTGTTGGCGCCTTCCTTACAGTGTCTGGTATATACTGTGTTGACGATGGTGACCAGTGGGAGGAGTTGATTGTGAGGGGTGGACGTGTGAAGGGGTGGATGTGTGAGGGGTGGGCGTATGAGGGGTGGATGTGTAAGGGGTGGACGAAGGAGGGGTGGATGTGTGGAGGGGTGGACGCGGGGGGTGGACGTGTGAGGGGCTGACGGTGAGGGGGGCTGACGTGTGAGGGGGGTGGACGTGTGAGGGGTGGATGTGAGGGGTGGACGTATGAGGGGTGGACGTGTGAAGGGGTGGACGTGTGAGGGGGTCGACGTGTGAGGGGGCCGACGTGTGAGGGGTGAACGTGTGAGGGGGTGGACATGAGGGATGGAGGGCGAGAGGAGGAAGGGAGGGGGATGGATGCGAGGGCTGGACGTGAGGGATGGAGGGTGATGATGCCAGTATACATAACTGATCATCCATGGTGAGAGAGAGAGAGAGAGAGAGAGAGAGAGAGAGATAAACGGACTAATAGCTAGTGTGTATGACAGAGCGGGAGAAGAAAAGAGATATAAACAATCTGAGAGAGAGAAAGTGAGAGTGAGAAAGAGAGAGTGAGGGGAGAGTAGTTCACCTGGACCCCTGGGGAGTCGCCAGTGCCAGAGAGCCACATCCTTCCACTCTGTCGCCCGCTGGACCCACTACCTGTGATATATGACTCCCCGCGCTATATGGTCCTCCCCAACTCCGCCTCCTCCTGCTCCATAATCGCCCTTACTTAGAGATGACACAGAGGCGAACACGGACATGAACACTAGCCGGGGTTTACGTACAGCTGGTCGGCTACCTGTGCTGCATTGTTATTCGACTGGCGCCCCGGCCTGGAGTTCATGACGGCGCGGGGGCAGCTTTGGTCCTTGGGGCGTGGTGCGGCAAGGGCGGATATCGCGGGAAGGGCGGCCGTGGGATAACTTCCCCGGGCCCGTGTGTAAAAACCCGGATGGTGGCTGTGCAATCAGTGCCAGGGTGACAGTGGTAACAAGCTGTAGAGTCGTCACGGCACCCCGGAGACCCCGCTCACCCCTCCTCCTCCTCCTCCTTCTGTCCCTTCCTCCCTCCTTCCTTCCCTCCCTTCTCTCCCTCACCTTTTCCACCCGTCCCTCCCCCAGACCCGCCCTTCCCTCCCCCAACTTCAGCTCGTCCCTCCCCTTCCTCGCCATCTGTCTGTCCTTTCCACTGCCCTCACCTTGTCCACACTTCCCTCCTGTTACCCCTCCCTTTATCTGTCTCCTCTCTCCCCTCCTTCACTTTTTCCATCCTCCTTTTCTCCTTCCCCGTCTCCCTCCCGCCCTCACACCTTTATCCCATTCTCACACTTTCCTCTACGACTGTTCTCCTCCCTCCCTCCCTCCTCTTCATCACCCTTCTCTTCCTTCATCATATTCCACCCTCCTCCTCCTTTCTCTCTGCCAGTCTTCCTCCTTCCTCACCCCTCCAACCCACCTCACCCCACCTCAACAACCTTCAGCCCTATGTCTCACCGCTCCTCTTCTCCTCACTCACCACCCAGCAGTCCTCCTCCTGCACTTCTCACCTCACCCAGCACCTCCCCTGCTCACCTAGCAACTCCTCCCTCCTCCTTACTTCACCCAGCACCCTCCCTCCTCCCCTTACTTTCATCCATCAACTCCACCTCCCTCCCTCCCGGTCGTAGAGGTAAAGGAGGGGGAGGAGGGGGGGGCACACATCCAACGGTATATTATCCAGTGGAGGTGTTCGTGACGTAGTAATCTCGTTCGTGTAAAATTTACTATGCATGATGACGTCAAAAAACGGGATTAGCCAGTTAAAATTCAGCATTTGAACCCATAAATCTTGATTGGTTTTGACATTTGTGATTTCGAGTGGAGGATATTGGGGTAGAGGATGGGAGAGGAGAAGATGGGATGGGGAGGAAAGAGTGGTGTGTTGGGGAGATGAAAGAGGTGTGTTGGGGAGGTTAGAAGTGTGTATTGGGAAGGGGATGAGGTGTGTGTGTGTGTGTGTGTGTGTGTGTGTGTGTGTGTGTGTGTGTGTGTGTGTGTGTGTGTGTGAGATAAAGACAACTATGTATTTAGGGTTCACATATTTTGAACTCCTACCTTGGAATATGAGGGAGGGAGCTTACAGTATTATCCCTCCGTCCGCCTGTCCGTTCTCCTGTCCGTCCGTCCGTCCGCCCGTCCGTCCACCCGTCCGTCCATCAGTACGAACCGTTTCCGACCAATAACTCGAGGAAGAATAAGCGGATCAATACGAAATTTGGTGTCCTAGTTCATCTCTCGAACACCTTGGTCGAGTTCGATAATCAACGTGTTCCATTTTTTTTTATTTACGAGAAAATTAGACGTTATTGGTGCTTGTAAATCTACCAGCCAGTCCTTCAGTGCAAAGTATCGTTTTCAATCAGTAACTTGAGAAATTCTTTGAGGATTACGATAAAACTTGGTGTAAAGGTTTGAGTGACTGATTTCTTTGGTTGTGTAATATATTAAGCGAGTTTTGATAGTACGTATAATTGTTATGGTCCCAGTTTAGTTTAGATAATTTTAGTGGTGACAAATAGTAGTTCAGTGTTTGTTTATATTCGACCCCACTCTCCTCACCTCCTGAATTCCCTCAAAAGCTATAATGCGCTGAAAGTTAATGTTTTATTTTATTGTATTTGATATTGTGAAGGATTCTAGAATAAAAGAATAAATTATACAAGTTTCTGGAATGGCTACAATAGTTAGTTTCTCCACACACACACACACACACACACACACACACGCACGCACACGCACACACGCACACACACCACATATTTATGTAGATACAACATCAAAGCCACACACATTCACACACACACACAGGGATCTCTCTGAGCCGCTATGGTTCACCAATAGCCCAGGGCTGCCCCTTCCTCCCTGGAGACTCGTCGCTTATAGAGGACACCATATAAGTCTCCTGGCCACGTCTACTAGTCTCCGCGTGTAATGGTCTCCACTTTAACTGGTTTCCACTTATACTGACCTCCACGCTGGTTTACACGTGCGCTGAGCTCTACGTACATTGGCCTCCACGTGCACTGACCTATACGTACACCAAGAACTTCTGTTGTCACCCCCTTACTGTGTCGTCACCACGTACACTAGAGCCTTACTGTGTCGTCACCACGTACACTAGAGCCTTACTGTGTCGTCACCACGTACACTAGAGCCTTACTGTGTCGTCACCACGTACACTAGAGCCTTACTGTGTCGTCACCACGTACACTAGAGCCTTACTGTGTCGTCACCACGTACACTAGAGCCTTACTGTGTCGTCACCACGTACACTAGAGCCTTTACTGTGTCGTCACCACGTATACCAGAGTCTTACTGTGTCGTCACCACGTACACTAGAGCCTTACTGTGTCGTCACCACGTACACTAGAGCCTTACTGTGTCGTCACCACGTACACTAGAGCCTTACTGTGTCGTCACCACGTACACTAGAGCCTTACTGTGTCGTCACCACGTACACTAGAGCCTTACTGTGTCGTCACCACGTACACTAGAACCTTACTGTGTCGTCACCACGTAGACTAGAGCCTTACTGTGTCGTCTCCACGGCCACCAGAACCTTACCGTGTCGTCACCACGTACACTAGAACCTTACTGTGTCGTCACCACGTACACTAGAGTCTTACTGTGTCGTCACCACGCACACTAGAGCCTTTACTGTGTCGTCACCACGTACACTAGAACCTTACTGTGTCGTCACCACGCACACCAGAGCCTTACCAGGTCGTCACCACGTACAATTAGAGCCTTACTGTGTCGTCACCACGTACACTAGAACCTTACTGTGTCGTCACCACGCAATAATTAGAGTCTTACTCGTGTCGTCACCACGCCCACGCACACGCCAGGAACCTTACTGTGTCACCACGTACACGAGTCTTACTGTGTGTCGTCACCACACGTACACTAGAGCCTTACTGTGCCGCCACCACGTACACTAGAACCTTACTTCGTGTCGTCACCATCAGTACACTAGAGCTCAATGTCACTCACCACGTACACTAGAACCTTACTGTGTCGTCACCACGCACACTAGAGTCTTACTGTGTCGTCACCACGCACACTAGAGCCCACTGTGTCGTCACCACGCACACTAGAACCTTACTGTGTCGCCTTCACCCAGAAACCACTGTGTCATCGTCACCACGTACACTTAGAGCTCACTGTGTCGTCACCACGTACACTAGAGCCTTTACCGTGTCGTCACCACGTACACTATTAGAGTCTTACTGTGTCGTCACCATCGCACAGAGCCTTACATTGTGTCGTCACCACGTACACTGGTTTCTACTGTGTCGTCACCACGCACAAGCATTCTTTACTGTGTCGTCACCACGTACACTAGAGCCTTACTGTGTCGTCACCACGCACACTAGAGCCTTACTGTGTCGTCAACACGCACACTAGAGCCTTACCAGGCCGTCACCACGCACACTAGAGCTTACTGTGTGTCGTCACCACGTACACTAGAGCCTTACTGTGTCGTCACCACGTACACTAGAGCCTTACTGTGTCGTCACCACGTACACTAGAGCCTTACTGTGTCGTCACCACGTACACTAGAGCCTTACTGTGTCGTCACCACGTACACTAGAGCCTTACTGTGTCGTCACCACGTACACTAGAACCTTACTGTGTCGTCACCACGTACACTAGAGCCTTACTGTGTCGTCACCACGTACACTAGAGCCTTACTGTGTCGTCACCACGTACACTAGAGCCTTACTGTGTCGTCACCACGTACACTAGAACCTTACTGTGTCGTCACCACGTGGGTGTTAGGGTAGGTGGGTAATAGGGTAGGTGGGTATTAGGGTAGGTGGCTGTGTTTTAGAAGTGCCACTCGTTCACCGGGGGAGTCAGCACTAACTCTCACGATTAAATTGGGTTTTACGTGAAGCGCTGCAGAAGGTGATTGATGACCAGTTGATGGCTGACCAAGACTGCTGTCAACACTCCCGTGAATATCAACAGGACGGTAAAATATTCTGCTTTTTAATTACGGTTTTATTTCCGTAAGAGATGACCTGAATAAGACTCTTAGTGACATTTTAGCTTAACACTTTTTTGGGGGCGGTATTATTTTATTTTATTTTATTAATTTATTCACTGACTATGTATGTATGTATGTATGTATGTATGTATGTATGTATGTATGTATGTATGTATGTATGTATGTATGTATGTATGTATGTATGTATGTATGCGGAGGTAATCACGAGGACACACACAAAAAAAAACGAAAAGATCGAAGCTCATTTGTGATTATTCAAATTTTCAGGTTGGGGGGGAAGACGGTATAGGCCTACACACACACACACACACACACACACACACACACAGTATACTTTTTATTAGTTCAGCCGCCCATATGCTATAATGACGACTGGATATTCCAACCATTAATAATGAAGGAAACATTAATATATCAGGTGTTGTGTGTTAGGGAGTTAGTTACAGTGGTAGTGATGAAATGTTGCCTCTGTGTGTGTGTGTGTGTGTGTGTGTGTGTGTGTGTGTGTGTGTGTGTGTGTGTGTGTGTGTGTGTGTGCTGGAGATAATGTGGTTAAAACGCTCCATTTGGGATAAAAGGGAGGTAAATGCGAACGCTCCCTCCTACCCGCTTTCATTTCTTCTCCTCTTCGCCTCCTCCTTCTCCTTTACCTCGCCTCCTCCTCGCCTTCTCCTCTCCTCTTCACCTCTTCTTCACCCCCTCCTCCTCCTTCTTTCCTTCCTTGCCTCTTCACCCCCTCAACCCCGCCACTTCTCCTCTTCCCCCTTCCCCCCCTGCTCCCCTCATCCTCGCCCCTTCCTCATCCCGACCCCACTTCACCCCGCTTCCTTCTTCCCCTCCTCTGCCTCCTCTTCCTACCCTCTCCCTCTCTTCTTCCTCTTACTCCTCCTCCCCCGCCCTTCAAACGCCAGAAATAAATTAGATTTGAATTTAGTTGAGTGGAAAACTGGCGGCAAATGGTTGTTGGTTGATGGCGTGTGGCCGATTACCTGTAGTGAGTACCTTACCTGGGCTGCCTGCTGAGTGGAGGGCACCGTACACACACACACACACACACACACACATAGATACACGCTTTATAGATGTACACACACTTACTCATCACATACCTACACACTGGCTCTCTCTCACACACACACACAAGCCCACCTGTACTCAGCTTGCGTTAAGGCTCAACCTGTATGTTCTTTAATAACTAAACAGTAAATTATTAAATCGGTGTTGTTTATTTACTTTTGGATAATATATATATGGAAGGTTATTTAGATTTAACTAATAGATGCTAGTGTTAATTGCTACTGAGATGATAATAGTAATAACAACAACAACAATAATAATAATAATAATAATAATAATAATAATAATAATAATAATAACAATAATAATAATAATAATAATAATAATAATAATAATAATAATGATAATAGTAATAATAATAATAATAATAATAATAATAATAATAATAATAATAGTAATAAATAGTTTTGTGTTAATTATTTTTATGATTTTATTTATATTTTAGTATGAATAGTTTTGTGTTATTAAGAGATTGAATGCTAAGGGAGAACAATTAAGTTTTCTGTAAATTATGCAAAATTTTATTAATATAAAATTCAAGTAATCTATTGATAAGTCTGGTTGAATTGAGATAAAATATTCAGTATTTTTTATTTATTTATTTATTTATTTATTATTATTATTATTATTATTATTATTATTATTATTATTATTATTATTATTATTATTATTATTATTATGATTATTATGTTTGTTTTTGTTGTTGTTGTAATAATTAGTTGTTATTTATAAGATTATTTGTTTATTTATTATTTATTATTTTTATTTGCTGTCTATAAATACCGACGTAATTAGTGTTATTAATTTGTACTTTAAATACACCAATTATTTTGCATCACCTTTAATAAAAATTATTGGGAGTGGATATTTTTCCTAATTTCTCCCTCCCTATTAACAGTAAGTCCCCGTTGTTAATAGCACATCTCTTGCCTATTTCTCCCTCACTATTAACAGTAGTCCCCGTTGTTAATAGCACATCTCTTGCCTATTTCTCCCTCCCTATTAACAGTAGTCCCCATTCTTAGTAGCACATCTCATCCCTATTTCTCCCTCCCCATTAACAGTACTTCCCTTAACAATAGTCCCCATTAATAGTAGTCCCCATGAACAGTACTTCCCTTAACAGTAGCATTAACAGTAACACATCTCATCCCTATTTCTCCCTCCCCATTAGCAGTAGTCCCCATTAGCAGTAGTCCCCATTAACAGTAGTCCCCATTAACAGTAGTCCCCATTAACAGTAGTCCCCGTCCTTAGTAGCACATCTCTAGCCCATTTTATCAAGTACATCCCCATTGTAGTGTGGGCGGACATACATACAGGTAATAACTGTAGTCGTATCGCTCCCCCTTGTAATCCTCCACTCCCGGGGCTAAGGAAGACCTCATATGAATGGACAGCTTAATCCTAATCCTGCGTATAATGAAGAGCTTAATCCTTTACAAGCAGCAGCTAATCCTTCCCCCCGGCGATTACACTACAGTTACATAACCTGTATCGCTGTATTGCATGTACTGCTTTTGTGTATAAACTGATAATACAGCAGTTAGGTCGTTACAGGTTAGTTATGTATCCTGAAGTATCGGTGCATATGTATACAGTTCCTCTCTGGTGGCATCGACAGGTAGTTAGGTGTTTGGGTCGTTATGTGCTGACTTATACCACAGTTATGTAGTGTAAGTTACAGTATGGTGCTCAGTATCTCTAACAGCTGAAGGACAATTGGGTAGTTGGGTCGTTACGGCGGAGAGTAAACGCGAGGAGTAGTTACATAACCTGAAGTTGAGTTTTTGCTGCGTTTTTTTTTCAAATGTCGATCCAGAATTGGGTACTAGGGTCGTTAGCGGCTGTAGTTGAACCACCGGAAACATCAATTGTATCCGATTCTTCTTAATTATCGATAGACAATTAGACTGTTGAGTCGTTATCAGTGATCCTGAACTACAGTTAGAGTGCCAAATTGTTCTCATTTATTTTTAAAGCTCGAGCAAGAATTGGGCAGTTGAGTCGTTACTGTTATTATCTACACAATCTGAATCACTGCATTTATTCCATTTACACTAAATTATTTAATGATTATATGACAGGGGAGAGAGGTGAGGGGGAGTGGGGGGAGGGGCGGGGTGAGGGGTGACGGGCAAGGGTGGGAGGTAGAGGAGAAGGAGGCGGCCAGAGGAGCTGTCGGTCACCAAGCACTTGAGGGGAAATTCTACGGAGGGAAAATGGTGTTTCCATGTCTTGGCGTCGGCCGAGGGGAATCTTAAAAGCTGGTGGCCGAGGGAAAGTAGGTAGAACGAGGGGAGAAGATGAGGGAAGGTATGATACGTCCTGTAAAAAAAAAAGGGCATTAACGGGGAATATAACCAAAGGGGAAAATATGCGATATATATTAGGTAGGGACAGAGGCGATATACTCCTGCAGTACTAGACTCAATAATTCTGTGATGGTGAAGTGAGAAAAAAAAGTATTATCCAGGCGGGCGCTGAGAGGAGGAGCCAGTGAGGGGAAAGACTGCATTAAATAGATTTTGTTTTTGTAATGGAAGGTTGAGTATTAGAAGGGGAGATACTGTTCTGTTATATTCATTGATACGTGTATTTTTAGGTTGGGTGAGTGGGTGGGTGGGTGGGTTTATGTGGGTGGGTGGGTCGGTGCATATGTGTGTGTGTGTATGTGGGTGGGTCGGTGTGTGTGTGTAAGTACATGAACACGCACACACACACAGTCATCCACACGTCACCATCTGGTAAACAGCACCAGCCACCAAAATAATCATTAGCTGTTGTTTAAAGATAACTGATAACTTGTGATAATTTGGTTGTATTTAAAGTTGATTATAACAACACACCTTTCATTCCCTTACTATTTTTTTCATTAATATTTCTCAATTTTCTCTCAATTTTCCAGCATTTATTTACTTATTTATTTATTTGTTTTTCGGAATAAATTGACACAATACATGGTAGTAAATAATGATGGGGAAAAAAATTAATTAATAGTTTTATAAAGTTACCGAAAGTTTGTAGCCTATAAGTGGGGTATTGTCAACTTATGTCACTAATGTAAAAAACTGTTTATTTGTGTATATATCATTTAGTTAAGAAGTGTGTATATTATTATGCCTTAAATCCCAGTTCTTTCCTTCCTTCCTTCATTCCTTCCTTCCTTCCTTCCTTCCTTCCTTCCTTCCTTCCTTCCTTCTTTTTGTCAGGCGTATGACACCAGCCTAACAATAAGGTAGGTATGATCAGTTCGTAGTTTGTTATTTTAGTGTCGTCTGTGTCACCTGCGTCATGTGTCGTATGTGTCAACTGTGTCACATATGTCCTCTGTGTCGTATGTGTCATCTGCCTCATATGTGTCATCTGCGTCGTATGTGTCATCTGCGTCGTATGTGTCATCTGCGTCATGTGTCGTATGTGTCAACTGTGTCACATATGTCCTCTGTGTCGTATGTGTCATCTGCCTCATATGTGTCATCTGCGTCGTATGTGTCATCTGTGTCATGTGTCGTATGTGTCATCTGCGTCGTATGTGTCATGTGTTGTCTGTGTCATCTGCTTCGTGTCATACGTCATAAGCATAACAAAAAGAGTTGTTTAAAATGTTTAATATCAAACATTATCTTTACGTGTTGACTTTCAGCTCTTCAGTGTACCGGCGATACATCTCACACTACACGTAAGGGTCTGTATTAACCCGATGTCATAATGTGAAACTCGCCCCTGTGTGATGGTGTGGGTTGTCATCTTACTGCCCCCCTCCTCCTGCGTGTGTTGTGGGTTGAGCCGGCGATAGAGTCTATTTTAATAATGCCTTCAAGCAAGAAACTCTACCTTAAGAAAACTCGTGAGGTTAAATAATTATCTACCTTTCTTTTTTTTTTCTCCTTCTTTAACTACCAAGATAAACCAAACACATCTATACACACACATGCGCCAGTAGCAATAAGGTCTTGATTCCGTAGACTAGATTTAGGGATTTTGAGACTTAGAGACGGATTGTGGTTTGGTGTTTCTCTTGCCCCCGACGGCCAGACAGACAGCCCAACTCGGCGGCCAAAGTTGACGAGATAGCGGACAAGTTTAGAGCGAATCGAGCCCCAGTAGTTGTCAAAAATGCACAGGGCCAAGATTTAAAGTTTCTGGGTGGAAATTGATAAGCGGATGAAATAATTTTTTTTTTTTTTTTTTTTAGTTTTGGACGGATCAGGCTAAAGTCAACTAATGGATGAGGATTGTGGTTGTTTAGTCAAGAGGATTGTGGTTGTTCGTGGTGATGGTGGTTGTTTGGTTAAGAGGGTTGTGGTTGTTGGTGGTGATGGTGGTTGTTTGGTTAAGAGGGTTGTGGTTGTTGGTGGTGATGGTGGTTGTTTGGTTAAGAGGGTTGTGGTTGTTGGTGGGTGATGATGGTGGTTGTTTGGTTAAGAGGGTTGTGGTTGTTGGTGGTGATGGTGGTTGTTTGGTTAAGAGGGTTGTGGTTGTTGTTGGTGGTTGTTGATCTCTTGTAGGTGGGGTGGGGTGGGAGGGGGGGGGAGGGTTCAGTCCTGTGTCTTGGTTGACCTTAGTGAGGCTGGGGGTGACTTGGGGTTCATCCATGTTCTCTCCTTCCTTACCACCTTATCTTATCCCTTTCTTTATAGATTCCACCTTTTCCCACTCCCTCCCTTTCACCCCTATCCCATCTCCCCTCCCCACCTATCCCACTCTAACTCTTCCTCTTTTCTTACCTTTCCTATCCTTTCAATTATTTCCACATTTCCTCTCCTTCCCATCTACCCTAATTATCTCACCTCTACTCTTCCTTGCCCCCCCCAACCCCTCCCTCTGCTCTCGTCTCCTCCTCCTATCCCCCTCACTTCCCTCTCCCTGTGCTTCCCATTCCCTGCGGCTCCCCTTCCCTATATTTACCCTCCCTCTCCCTGTTTCTCCCTTTCTTGTGTCTCCCCCACCCTATTTCTCCTCCTCTCTGTGCCTTCCTCTTCCCCTACACCCCTCCCCCGTTTCTTCCCCTCCCTGTACTTCCCCTCCCCTTTTTCCCCCCTCCTTGCCCCCCCTACCTGCTTCCCTTCACCCCCGAGTCGGCACCAAAGCTGAGTGATTGATATACCGCCTTATTTTGTCGGTGTGAAAACAATGAAGTTTTCCCCGGGTAGCTGGCTGGCCCTCCATCCATCTTCGCCCCTGACGCCCTCCTCCTCCTCCCCCCCTTCTTCTCCTCCTCCTTGTCCGGCCGGGGAAGCGACGGGAATTATAAACTTTAAGGTTAATGGCGGGAATAAGCCGGGAATAATGATCAGGAAGTGGAGAGAGAGAGAGAGAGAGAGAGAGAGAGAGAGACTCATCACGGGCTTACCAGGAGACGAAGACAAAGATGATGATGATGATGATAATGAAGACAATGGAGATAAAGATTTTCACTATTTTTCAAGGCCTTGTCTTTGAGACCTTGTGGGAGATATTAAAAAAAGGATTATGGTAGTTTTTCCACCTGTGTTCTGCAATTTGCCTTATTTTACGTTTTCTTCCCTCTGCTTCATTCTCCTTTCTTCTTTTTGTCTTTGCTTTTCTTTCTTCCTTTTCCTTCCTTCTTTACTTATTCTTCTTTTTCCTTATTCTTTTTCTTCCTCTTTCTTTAGTTCTTCTTTTTTCCTTCCTTCTTCTTCTTCTTCTTCTTCTTCTTCTTCTTCTTCTTCTCAAGCACTCTGAACCCGATGTTTTGTATGTATGTATGTATGTATGTATGTATGTATGTATGTATGTATGTATGTATGTATGTATGTCTCCCTCAACTACGTCTCTCCCTCCTAACTTGTGTCTTCTTCCTCTTGATCTCCTCCCTCCCTCCCTCCTCTCCTCTTTCCTTCTTCCTCTCCTTCTCTCCCTCCCTCTGAGAGGCTAATTGTCACCTAACCTAGTCTAACCTGATCTAACCTAACCCTACAAGTCGGCCTTTATCTCTCATCCTATAACTTACTGTATGTACTGGTGTATATTATTATGCCTTAAATCCCAGTTCCTTCCTTCCTTCCTTCCTTCCTTCCTTCCTTCCTTCCTTCCTTCCTTCCTTCCTTCCTTCCTTCCTTCCCTCCTTCCTCCTGAAATAGACTTAGGAATTATACCTCTTTTCTTCCGTAATGTTGACATATTTGGGGCGAATCTTTGACATTTAATCTAAAAAAAAAATAGAAAATTAATTTGCCTTACCTGTCGTGTTGTCAGATATGAACATGAAAACTGATGAGTAATTTACACTTTATTTATCATCTTGTAGTGATGATGTGACAGGTAGTTGTTGACGAACATTGAATCGTAATATTTAAATGCTTCTTCTCCATTCTCCTGTGATCTGGTTATTGATGAATATTGAAACGTGTTATTTAAATGTTTGTCCATTAACTTGTAGTGGTGATTGTTAATGGATGTTGTGTTGTGGGGGAGTTTACCTGAGAGAGAGAGAGAGATCAAGGAACAGACAGACAGACAGACAGACAAACATATATAAAGTATAAATTACACTACAGTATATATATATAAATTATACATCATACAACATTAAATAATATATTCCTTAAATTTATTATATTACTTTACATATACAGTAACGGTTTAATCCCAGATTGTATAAGATATAGTGATAAATCGTAAACTGTAAAGCTAGGATTTATAAGACTCTGGGATTTATAAGACAATATAAGGCTGGGATTTATAGACCTCTCGGATTCATAAGATATACTATAAAGCTGGGATTTATAAGACTCTTGGCCATACAAAGCTGAGATTTATAAGACTCTTGGCCATACAAAGCTGGGATTTATAAGATTTGTGTGATGATTTAAAGGTAGGATTTATTAGGCTTTTTGGTTATATTATAAGGCTCGGGATTTATAAGACCAGGTCACAATGTACAGCTGGGATTTATGAGACTAGGGTTGAGAGCATATGGACTCTGGTAGACCATTATCAAGCTTAGCAGGTGTAGGGTGTGAGTGGGAGAGGGAGTGAGTGGGCGAGAGAGTGGGGGAGGAGAGGAGGGGTGAGAGTGAGAGGGAGAAGGTGAGTGGGTAAGAGGAAGAAGGTGAGAGAGTGGGAGGGCGAGTGAGTGGAAGAGAGAGAGGGGGAGGGGGTGAGAGGAAGTGAGAGGGTGAGTGAGAGGGAGAGAGAGGGAGAGAGGGAATACCACATATGAAGTGCCTTAAGTGTGTCACCATGTACTTATTGTAGTGCTGTAGGGAAGTGCCTGGTGTTAACACTTATAGACTCAAGCGTGTTAAGTATGTGAGAGGGAGGACGAGGAGGAAGTGGAAGAAGTGGAAGAGGAGGAGGAAGCGGAAAAGGAAGAGGAGGAGGAACCGGATGAGGTGGAGGAAGTTGAAGAGGAAGAAGAGGAGTAGGAAACGGAAGAGGAGGAAGAAGAGGAGGAAGCGGAGCAGTCTGTAGAGGACGAAAAAGAAGAGGAGAAAGCGGAGGAGACTGAAGATGAGAAGAAGAAGAAGAAGAAGGGGAGG
This sequence comes from Homarus americanus, assembly GCF_018991925.1. Lineage (NCBI taxonomy): Eukaryota > Metazoa > Arthropoda > Malacostraca > Decapoda > Nephropidae > Homarus > Homarus americanus. The sequence goes on along the minus strand of NW_024733940.1, from coordinate 197,389 downwards.
AGGAACCGGATAAGGCGGAGGAAGTTGAAGAGGAAGAAGATGAGTAGGAAGCGGAAGAGGAAGAAGAAGAGGAGGAAGCGAAGGAGGCTGAAGAGGAAAGAAGAGGAAAGAAGAAGTGGAGGAAGAGGGATAAAAGGTATAGAATAGAAAAGGAAATATGTTGTTGAAGTCATAATGAATTACTTGGCTTCAACAACTACTGTATATGGTCTTGTAAGGCAGTAAGGCTATAGGTTAATACATACACTAGTCATTACCATTGAGACAGGTGTATCTCATTAGTATTAGAGAGAGAAGAGAGAGAGAGAGAGAGAGAGAGAGAGAGAGAGAGAGAGAGAGAGAGAGAGAGAGATTGATAATGAGTCGACGTTGGGTTGTTTCTCCCTCTATTTCCTCTCTTTTTTCTTCTTCATCTTCCCCTCTCCCTTCTTTCCTTTTCATCTTCTCCATCTTTCTTTATCTTTCCCTCCCCTCTTCTTTCCCTGTTCTTTCACTGCCTCCCTTCCTCTCCTCTCTCCTTAATCTCTTTCTCTCCTCCTCCCTCTCTCCTCTTCCCTCCCCTCTCTCCTTCCTCCTCCCTCTCCCTTCCTCCCTCCTCCTCTTCCCTTCCTCCCTCTCTCCTTCCTCTCTCCCTCTCCCCACTCTCACCTAATAATGTAGCATCAACACCACCAGATACGCTCGGGATGAGGCGCCTGCCCCACCATTACCATACGCCATTAAGTGCAATAAAATATACGGCGCCATAAAGATGTTGTAATGAGTCGTCTCCCCTCACTCCCTCTCTCCTCCCCTCCCCTCATTTGTTTCTTCACGCCTTCTCTCTCTATCTGTCTCTGTCTCTTCACCTGTCCCCTCACTCCTCACCTCACCTGTCCCCTCACTCCTCACCTTTCCCCTTCACTCCCTCCCCTTACCATTCTTCTCCCTTCCTAACCTGTTCCTGCACCCCTTTTAACTATCTCCTCCTTTCTTCCCCCTTTTTTTATCCATCCACTTCCTCCCTCCGTTAATTTGTCCCCTCGTTCCCCTCACCTAATCCCATTTCTCCTTCCTTTAATTTGTCTTCTCAACCCCTTCACCTTCCTTCCCGTTTCCTGCTCCTTCCTTTCCTCCCTCCTTCCTCTCCTCTTCCCTATCACCCTCTTCTACCCCTTTGCTTCTTCCCCCTCCTCCTCTTCCCCCTTCTCCTCTTCCCCCTCTTCCAACTCCCTCACCTCCTCCTCTACCTCTCTGTCTCTTTTTCTCTCTCCTCCTCCTCCCACTTCCTCCGCTCCTCACCTCCCCTCACCCCCTAACTTTCTCCTCTCATTCTTTCTCTCCCCTCCTCCTCCTCCTCCTCCGTCCCCTCACCTGTAACCTGCCGTATCAGCCGTTGGTCTAATCCCTTACCTGAGGCTGCAGGTGTTGTGTTCAAATCATGAATATTAATAAGGCGACGCCGAAGGAGGAGGAGGAGGAGTCTAGGGGAAGGGGAAGGGAGAGGGGAGTCTTGAGGGGAATATGGGGAGAAGAGAGAGAGAGGGAAGGATGGAGTAGATGAAGAGGGGGGGTGGGGGGGGGGAGTCTAGGTGTGATTATAACCCGGAAGAAGGTACAGTACAGGTGTTATAGTGAAGAATAAATTTTACCGCCGTTTCGTTATATTCTTAGCGTTTTTATTCACGTATAAAGGGTAAATATATTTTCTTTGCTCTCAGCGAAACATTGACTACCACCTCACTTTTCCCTTCTTCCTACCTCCTCCCCTCCCTTCCCCTTCCCTCCCCCTTCCTTCCTTCCCCTTCCCTCCCCCTTCCTTCCTTCCTCCCCTCTTCCTTCCCCCGTCTTCCTTCAGGAGCTAGGTAGGAGTTTGATAAGAGGCGTCATTGGATTACTTTTAACCAGTACATTCAGAGATATATCGCGTTTTTTACTCAATCCGATGCCTACAGTACACACGCCACGGAGCTGTAGTCGGTGAATAACAAGATGAGGTTCGCCGGGAAACACACAGAAATTAATACTTGTAAATATATTCTCCTTGTGATAATATCTATAAAAACAAAAATATAATCCAGCTAACCTAACCTAACCTAAACTAACCTAACCTAAACTAACCTAACCTAACCTAACCTAACCTAACCTAACCTAAACTAAGCTAACCTAACCTAACCTAAACTAACCTAACCTAACCTAACCTAAACTTACCTAACCTAAACTAACCTAACCTAACCTAACCTAAACTAAGCTAACCTAACCTAACCTAACCTAACCTAACCTAACCTAAACTAACCTAACCTAACCTAACCTAAACTAACCTAATTGGGGCAATACAGCAGGAGAACCTCACACTCTTTCTCGTCCTCAGCTGTGGTACTAAAGTTCGCCACTCAGCCAGCCAGGAGGTAGGAGGGGTGGTGGGGGGGGGGTACGTCTTCTCCCACCTTCAGTGTCTCCATAAGGCAGTCTTCTCCTCGGGTACTTAAGCCATAATTTTAGCGGTATACTCAGACTGACGACGACACCTGTTGACTCATCCATAATTAATTAACAGCTCCACCTGCCACTCCCTCGAGCACCCGGCCATTATCAGCCAACAACACACGGGACCCCTAACCTCCGCCGTCTTGAGAGGTTTTAGGACCCTCTAATTTACCTGAAGGAGTCCTCAGTCGTCCCCTAGAGGCATCCCCGGCAGTAGTGACACCGTCTCCAAACCCCCCCTTCCCACTCCAAGGAGACCCACTGACCCACCCACTAATGTAAATCCTTCACCTCCCATCCCCCCTCTCTCCTCTTCTCCCCAACACTCGTAAATGGGAGAAAATTCCCAGGCTTACTTAGGCATCGGGGTCAGACCCTCTCCTCCCTCCTCCCCCTCCCCTCGGTTTCCCTCTCCCCCCGGTTCCCCTCTCCCCCAGGTTCCCCTCAGGTGAATAATTAATCATAACCTTGTGTATGTAAATTACCTGGGCTGTCGGCGGGTCTCTCCTGCACTCACGCCCCTGGGATCAAAAGACTGAGGTGATGGCAGAGGAGAGGAGAAGGGGAGGAAACAGGGGATGAGGGAGGGGAAACACAGGGGAAATGAAGAAGGGGAGGAAGGTAATGAGAAGAGAGGGGGGGAGGTAAAAGATAGAAGAGAAAGAAATGAGTGGAGGAAAGTGAGAGAAAAAGGAGAGGGAAGGGAAGGGAAGGAAAGAAAGAAAATAAAAGAGAAAGAAAGAAGTGAAGAGAAACGAGATAAAAAAAAGAAAAGGAAAGGAAAGGGAAGAGAAGATAATCTTATAAAATACCTCCATAACAACTATATACCTGATGTTCCTTAGTAACTTCCTCCCATCACTACACACACACACACACACACACACACACACACACACACTTACACACACACACACACGACAAACCAACAGATGATATAAGATATGACCAAGGTGTGGCAGGATTCAGTGTCCCTTCAGCTGTGTCAAGGTAAGGATGTAGAACGTGTGAGTGTCTTGTCTTGAGGTACTTATATAATCAATTTATTATGTAGGCTGATAACTCTTACTCTAAAATGTTACTTGAGTTTTAAGTAAAAATTTATGGATTTATTTTTTTATTTTTTTTTAGCTTTGATTTTTTTTTTAAAGGGTAAAGTTTATTGATGTCTAAATAGTGGTTGAAGTATAAGCTTGGGGGGGTTCTGATATTTTCATTATGCCATTTCTATACATTCAACATTCCCACTTTGTCATTCCCACGTTGTCATTTCCATACATTAAACATTCCCACTTTGTCATTTCCACACATTTAACATTCCAACTTTGCCATTCCCACACACTGAACATTCTCACACGCTTGACATTCCCACTTTGTCATCCCCACTCACTCGACATTCCAACTTTTCCATTCCCATACGCCTGACATTCCCCCCAATTGCTGTTTCAACACGTTTGACATTCCCACTTTGCCGTTCCAGCACGATCGATATTCCCACTTCGGTATTCCAACACTCTAGACGTTCCCACTGCAATTTGTGCAATTCCCACTTTCTCATTCCCGCGTTCCAGTTGTATGATTCCCAAAGAAGAATTATGTTCTTTTAATTTAATACAGAAGGAGGTACAGGAGGTACAGATGGAGGTACAGGTGGAGGTACAGGTGGAGGTACAGGTGGAGGTACAGATGGAGGTACAGGAGGTACAGGTGGAGGTACAGATGGAGGTACAGATGGAGGTACAGGTGGAGGTACAGGTGGAGGTACAGATGGAGGTACAGGAGGTACAGGTGGAGGTACAGATGGAGGTACAGATGGAGGTACAGGTGGAGGTACAGATGAGGTACAGATGGGGGGGTGGCAGGTGGGAGGTACAGATACACATGGAGGTACAGGTGAGGTACAGGTGGGAGGTACAGATGGGGGGTACAGGTGGAGGTACAGGAGGTACAGATGGAGGTACAGATGAGGTACAGGTGGAGGTACAGGTGGGAGGTACAGATGGGAGGTACAGGAGGTACAGGTGAGGTACAGATGGAGGTACAGATGGAGGTACAGGAGGGATGAGGTACAGATGGGGGTACAGGTGGAGGTACAGGAGGTACACATGGAGGTACAGGTGGAGGTACAGGTGGAGGTGCAGATGGGGGTACAGGTGGGGGTACAGGAGGTACACATGGAGGTACAGGTGGGAGGTACAGTGGAGGCACAGGTGGGGGTACAGGTGGGAGGTACAGAGGTGGGGGTACAGGTGAGGTACAGGAGGTACAGATGGAGGTGGACAGGTGGGGAGGTACAGGATGGGAGGTACAGGTGGGAGGTACAGATGGGGGTACAGGTGGGGGTACAGGAGGTACAGATGGAGGTACAGGTGGGAGGTACAGGTGGGAGGGGTACAGATGGGGTACAGGTGGGAGGTACAGGAGGGACACATGGGAGGTACAGGTGGAGGTACAGATGGAGGTACAGGGAGGTACAGATGGTACAGGAGGTACAGGAGGCACACATGGGGGTACAGGTGGGGGTACAGGGAGGCACATGGGAGGTACAGGTGGGAGGTACAGGTGGAGGTACAGGTGGGGGTACAGGTGGAGGTACACATGGGGTACAGGTGGGGGGGCACAGGAGGTACAGATGGAGGTACAGGTGGAGGTACACATGGGGGTACAGGTGGGGGGTACAGGTGGGAGGTACACATGGGGAGGTGTGGTGGCTGGAGGTACAGGTGGGAGGTACAGGTGGGAGGTACAGGTGGGGTACAGGTGGGAGGTACAGATGGGGGTACAGGTGGGGGTACAGGAGGGGCAGATGGAGGTACAGGTGGAGGTGCAGGTGGGAGTACACATGGGGGGTACAGGTGGAGGGTACAGATGGGGGTACAGGTGGGGGTACAGGAGGTGGGGCACAGGGAGGTACAGGGAGGTACAGGTGGAGGTACAGGTGGGGGGTACAGGTGGAGGTACACATGGGGTGCAGGTGGGGGTACAGGAGGTACAGATGGAGGTACAGGTGGAGGTACAGGTGGAGGCAAGGATGGGGGGTACAGGTGGAGGGGTAACATGGGGTACAGGTGGGGGTACAGGAGGTACAGATGGAGGTAGGTAGGAGGTCAGGTGGAGGTACAGATGGGGGTACAGGTGGAGGTACAGGAGGGTGTTATGGGAGGTACAGGTGGAGGTACAGGTGGGAGGTACACATGGGGAGCAGGTGGGGGGCAGGGAGGTACAGGGAGGTACAGGGAGGTACAGGTGGGAGGTACAGGTGGGGGTACAGGTGAGGTACACATGGGGTGGCTAGGGTGGGGGTACAGGGAGGTAAGGTGGGAGGTAAAGGGGAGGTACAGGTGGGAGGTACAGATGGGGGGGTACAGGTGGAGGTACAGATGGGGGTACAGGTGGAGGTACAGGAGGTACAGATGGAGGTACAGATGGGGGTACAGGTGGAGGTACAGATGGGGGTACAGGTGGAGGTACAGGAGGCACATGGAGGCAAGGTGGAGGTACAGGTGGAGGTACAGATGGAGGTACAGGTGGAGGTACAGATGGGGGTACAGGAGGAGGTACAGGAGGTACAGATGGAGGTACAGATGGGGGTACAGGTGGAGGTACAGATGGGGGTACAGGTGGAGGTACAGCTACGGGTACAGTTGCAGCCACAAGTACAGGTACAGATACTGAGATACAAGCACAGTTAGAGATACAAGTTCATAATTACAGATACAAGTACATAATACAGTACTGGTAGTTCATAATGAGTACAAAATCCAACTCAGGATCAATGTGTGTGTTATTAAGGCATCTCATCTTGTACTCAGTGTTAAGAGTACAAGTTTGTTTCGCTCATAAGGAAATTACACACACGGGTTGTTTATGTCACTGAGCTATTGATATAATTGTGTTTATGTCGTCTGTTTGTTTGTTTTTTGTTTGTTTAGTTGTCTGTTTGTGGTGTTTTCTTTATTGTTTGTCATTAAGTGTTGTTTATTAGTGTCTTTGTTTGTTTTTGTTTTTTTTGGACGTTAATTCTTGTTTATGTGAGTGAGTGTTAGTTTGTATGGTTCTATATTATGTAATTATGGGTCACACTTCCTACCACCACCTCCACCATCAAAATAACCACCACCACCACCACCACCACCACCAACCACCTGCATCCACCACCACCACCACCACCACCACCACCACCAACCACCAACCACCTACATCCACACTCCCTTCAAAGAGAACGCCCCACTCATTTCCTCTATCCTAAACCTGCCTGTGTCGGTCATGCAGAACCAGAACAAACCTAACAGCCAGTGTGAAGCATAACGATAATAATTCACCCTTTAAATGTCTTCCTAGATCGAGTTTAATTCTCTGTCATTGTATATAAACAAACCTGTGATAATATAAGTCATTAGTATGTGTTCATTATAGTTAAGTAGTTCCCCCATAAAGTCTCTATATCTTCTTCAAAGGTCAAGATTTATCCTGAGTTATTATTTTATTTTTATCTCTCTCGTCTGTAGAGGTGAGAGAAGATGTCTTACCTCACCTGTGTCGTAAGAGGCCACATATCACCGAGGCTTTGCTGTTAGTAGATGTGTGTTATTGTTTTGTCAGTCTCGTTGATAAGAATTGGATTACGAGTCTCTGATAATATGGCTTCTGTCTTGTTACTATCTCACGTATTTCTCTCCCCCCTCCCCTCACTCCTCCCTACCTCAGATACCTCTTCCCCCTTCCCTTCCCTCCTGCCAACACACAAACTCCTCTCACCTTCCCCCTTCCCACTCACGCTTCACTTCTCTACCTCTGACAACTCCTCTCCATCCCCTTCCTCCTCCCTCCTCCCTTCACCCCTCGCGTCAGGTAAGCTCTAGACTCAATCTGTCACAGGAATAGCTCATCACGCCCCTGAGGGGAGGGGGAGAGAAGGTAAGGTAAAGTGGAAGTAGCAAAGCATCTCCCCTCCTACCCTCCCTCCCTCCCTCCCCACCACCCCTCCCTCCCCTTACCTCCCTCCTCCCTGTCCTCCTCTCTACCAGGGCCCAATGAAGGAAGAAGAGGGAGGGAATAGCAAGGTAGTGTGATGTATGTGTTAAGACCACCCTCCCCCCACTCCCTCCTCCCCAGGCACCGGGTGGTCCTCTGAGGGATGTTTATTAGCGCCCGACAAGGTAGTCAACCTTTAGGACAGGTGGGGATTGGTGGAGAGGGGGAGGTGTGTGTGTGTGTGTGTGTGTGTGTGTGTGTGTGTGTGTGTGTGTGTGTGTGTGTGTGATGATGATGTATGTGTTTTTTTTTTTTCTAACCCATCCACCACTATCACCCCCACCACCCATCACCCCTTTCACACTCCTCTCCCCGTCATCACCCCCGCTATCACCCCTTCACCATTAGAGTCCCTCACTCCCATGATCACCCTACCATCATCCCTGCCACCACCCCATCACCACACTTCCATGCACCACTACACACACTCATCACCCTTCACCACTACACCCATCACACACCACGATCACCCACCCACCCACCCACCCACCCACCACCACACCCACTACCTCCCCCCACCAGGAGACGTGCAGGGTAGGCCCAGTAGAGACTCAACAAGGTAATCTTATATCCTGGACTGAGGCTCTCAAGGGGGGGGAGGATTAATTGGGTGTAAATCCTGTTAATCAGCTGTAGCAACAATTATGTAGGAAGAGCTTCAAAGCGTTGCCAATCAACCTCATTCTGATTGGCCGGTGCAGCTACGGTTTGGTGGACTCCAATTGGTCGATACAGTTATGGTTTGGTGGACTCCAATTGGTCGATACAGTTATGGTTTGGTGGAGTCCAATTGGTGGATACAGCTACTGTTTGGTGGAGACTAATTGGTCGATACAGTTATGGTTTGGTGGAGTCTAATTGGTTGAAGGAGCTCTTATTGGTGGAATCTAATTGGTTGAATGGGCTCTTGCTTGGTAGAGTCTGATTGGTCGATGTAGTTACAGCTTGATGGAGTCTGATTGGTTGATACAGCACAGAGTATGTGAAATATTGGTTGGCTGTGAGAATATCACCTGTAAGGAGTTTGTAATTGGTTGAAACTTTGGCTGAGATGTGATTGGTATAGATTTATTTGCTTTGTGACTAAACGAGACTTTGCTAGAGTTCTGATTGGTCGACGAGTCTTTTCTTGAGTTGTGATTGGGTGAATCTTTGCCTTGGTTGTGTTTATCAGGCTGTACTCACGGTGACTGTTCTTTGGTCGATATACACCCGTTATATCTCATAGTGAAAGCTTATTGGTCAGTACAGCGGTTGTAACTAAAAACGAAAGCTTATTGGTCAGTACAGCGGTTGTAACTAAAAACGAAAGCTTATTGGTCGGTACAGCGGTTGTAACTAAAAACGAAATCTTATTGCTCGTTACAGCTGTTAAGGAAAGTACAGTCAGTATTCCTTGCCTCAGCAGTACAGGAGAGAGACTAGTACAGTATTATGAACCGGATGGATAATGAACACTGCATCAACGACAGGCCGGGCGGGGGGTAACCAGTGGGGGCGACCCTATGTAAACAAGTTCCAGGTGTCGGGTGAAGATTGGATTAGGTCATTGATGAAGTAAATGATGGAAGAATAATACGGGGGTTAATCTTGATTGGAGATTAGACGAACCTAACCTAACCTAACCTAACATAACATAAACCTAACATAACATAAACCTAACCTAACATAACATAAACCTAACCTAACCTAACCTAACCTAACCTAACCTAACCTAACATGACATAAACCTAACCTAACCTAACCTAACCTAACCTAACCTAACATAACATAAACCTAACATAACATAAACCTAACCTAACCTAACCTAACATAACATAAACCTAACATAACATAAACCTAACATAACATAAACCTAACCTAACCTAACGTAACCTAACCTAACCTATTACTATTACATCTACAATTGATACTACCAATAGAACTGTAAGTATGACGTCATTGGCTCTGCTACCTGTACGTAACTTGTTACTTTACCAAGACGCAACAAGACCTGACGTGTTCCCTCGTGTTCCTTCACCACTCAGGAAAGGAAAGGGAGGGGGGGGGGGATTAAAGGTAAAAAGGAAGAGAAGGAAGAACAGGAGGAATGTAATGAGGAAGTGAATGGATGGAGAGGGAGGAGGTTGAAGGTGAAGGGGGAGGAGAAAAGAGAAGATTGGTTGGATAGGAAAAGAAGATGGAGAGGGGTAAAGGAAGAGGAGAGGAAGAAGAAGAAGAGTGGGAGGAAGAGGAGGAAAAGGGGGATATAATATTAACCTCACCTCAGCTCACCACCACACCACACCTCACCACACCTCACCACACCACAACGCATACCACACCTCACCACCACACCACACCTCCAAACACAACACTATCGAATCCTGATTGGATCCCAATTGTAGCTCTAGTATCGGGTGGTGCTGAGGGGAAACAGAGGGGAAACTAATCAGGGAAAAGCGAGTGACACAGCAGTTAACAAATCCCCTCACGACGCTGGCTGCTGATCGGCTACGACGGGCGGGACTGGAGGCAAATTTCCCCCGGGGCCGCTCACGTGTGCAGGGCTAATGGTGAAAACCCAGGTGTACTGCCCTGGTGGGAGGGTGGAGGTGTACTGCCCTGGTGGGAGGGTGGAGGTGTACTGCCCTGGTGGGAGGGTGGAGGTGTACTGCCCTGGTGGGAGGGTGGAGGTGTACTGCCCTGGTGGGAGGGGTGGAGGTGCCCTGTGGGAGGGGTGGAGGTGTACTGCCTGCTGCCCTGGTAGGGGGGTGGAGGTGTACTGCCCTGGTGGGAGGGTGGAGGTGTACTGCCCTGGTGGTGGAGAGTGGGGTGGAGGTACTGCCCTGGTGGGAGGGTGGAGGTGTACTGCCCTGGTGGGAGGGTGGAGGTACTGCCTGGTCTGGTGGGTGTGGAGGTGTACTGCCCTGGTAGGAGGGGTGGAGGTACTGCCCTGGTGGGAGTGGGTGGAGGTGTACTGGTGGGAGGGGAGGTAATGCCCGGTGGGAGGGTGGAGGTGTACTGCTGGTGGGAGGGTGGAGGTGTACTGCCTGGTGGGAGGGTGGAGGTGTACTGGTGGAGGGTGAGGTACTGCCCTGGTGGGAGGGTGGAGGTACTGCCCTGGTGGAGGGGTGGAGTGTACTGCCCTGGTGGGAGGGTGGAGGTGTACTGCCCTGGTGGGAGGGTGGAGGTGTACTGCCCTGGTGGAGTGGGTGCCTGTGGGAGGGGTGGAGGTGTACTGCCTCTGGTGGGAGGGTGGAGGTACTGCCCTGGTGGGAGGGTGGAGGTGTACTGCCCTGGTGGGAGGGTGGAGGTACTGCCCTGTGGTGGCCTGGTGGGAGGTGGAGGTGTACTGCCCTGGTGGGAGGGTGGAGGTAGCCCTGGTGGGAGGTGGAGGTGTACTGCCTCTGGTGGGTGGGTGGAGGTGTACTGCCCTGGTGGAGTGGGTGAGGTACTGCCCTGGTGGGAGGGGTGGAGGTGTACTGCCCTGGTGGGAGGGTGGAGGTGTACTGCCTGGTGGGAGGGTGGAGGTGTACTGCCCTGGTGGGAGGGTGGAGGTGTACTGCCCTGGTGGGAGGGTGGGAGGTGGCCTGCTCTGGTGGGAGGGTGGAGGTGTACTGCCTGGTGGGAGGAAACTGCCCTGGTGGGAGGTGAGGTGTACTGCCCTGGTGGGAGGGGTGGAACTGCCCTGGTGGAGTGGAGGTACTGCCCTGGTGGGAGGGTGGAGGTGTACTGCCCTGGTGGGAGGGTGGAGGTGTACTGCCCTGGTGGGAGGGTGGAGGTGTACTGCCCTCTGGTGGGAGGGTGCAGGTGTACTGCCCTGGTGGGAGGAGGTGTACTGCCCTGGTGGGAGGGTGGAGTGCCTGCTCTGGTGGGAGGGTGGAGGTGTACTGCCAGGAGGGTGGAGGTACTGCCTGGTGGGAGGGTGGAGGTGTACTGCCCTGGTGGGAGGGTGGAGGTGTACTGCCCTGGTGGGAGGGTGGAGGTGTACTGCCCTGGTGGGAGGTTGGAGGTGTGTTTAGTTGGCCATGGTAGGGGGGAAGAGGGAGTTGCTTTATTGGGAGAGGGAGGAAGGGGAAGAATGTAAGAGGAACGGGGAAAGAAAGGGGGACATGGATAGGGGAGAGAAAGAGTATGTGTAGGAGGGATACGTAGAGGAGGAGAAAGGAAGACTGGTGAGGAGTGAGTATTTAGGAGGGACAGAAAAGATAAGGTGTGAGGGAGATGAGACGGGCGCATAGACGGACGTATGGACGGATGAAAGGAAGGACGTATGGACGTTAACCATACATCCCTGTCCTCCTCCCAGGGCGACGGAAGACAGATAAGTGAGGAAACAGCGCTGAGGAGAAGAGAAGTGAGAGATGGAGTGGTGTGGCAAAGAGAGTGAGAGGAGAGGAGGATGAACCGTGAAGGCGAGTGAATAGAGGGGTCAGGGAGAGAACGAGAACTGAGAGATAGAGAAAACTGGGAGAAGTGAGAGACACCATAACTCAGTAGGTAACTCAACCTTCATCCTCTGACACGTGAGTTCTATCCCGCGGCGAGGCAGGGTTGATGAAGCGCTACCGTGTGTATGGTGATCACAGAGCTGGTCACTCCCTCATGTCAGGACCCAGGAGTGAGCTAACCCTTCACACCCGGGAGGCGCCGCCGTGCACGAACAAAGTGAAGGGCGCTGCTCCACCCTCCATCACGCCTCAGGTGGAATCATAATGAACCTCTTGGGGAAATAAGTGACATTATATACTTTACAGTCAAATGAGACACTTGTTATATCGCAGCCTTTGATATAGCGTATAAGGAATGTATAGACCGTTATTGGTTTATATTTTGGTTTTTGGTTTTGGAAATGTTAGGTGATTTACTGAGGCCGTGTTTGGTCCAGTCACTCCCCTACACCACCCCAGTCACCGTCACTACCACCTCGGACTCTTCCCCAGCTTAGTTTCTCTCCTCTCTACACCCCACCAACTGCTCGTCGAATTTCTCCCCTGCCAAGCTCCCCTCTCCTCCCCTCCCCGCAGCAACACTGATTCCTGCGTTAGTGGTAATCGCCTCAGCTGTGGATTAGAGGTGTTGCCCACCAGGTAATACCGCTCGGATTGTGTCGGATCACACAGGAAAGAGTAGAAATGTTGACACCTCGGTAAATTAAGTTCCCGTAAACATATATCCACAGACTGTCACTAAACGCTTCTTCACCAGTGTTTACTTCTCACCAGCTGTAAACATTACTCGGGCTGAAGGTACAAGAGAATACATAGAAATAAAAGTAGTGTAATGTTTTTTATTATTATCTTCTGTTAACTGATGGATGTAAAGTGTTTGAACTGGTTTGTATTACTGTATCGTTGTTTGACCGTCACTATCACTATCATCATCACTACACCACTGTACTACCATCACTACACCACTGTACCACAATCACTACATCACTGTATCACCAGCACAGTATCACTAACACATTATCACCAACATTTCACCACTTGACCACCATCACTACCCCACTGTTTCGCCAACACTGTATCCGAACATAGTATCACCACCACTGTATCACCACCACTGTATCACCAACACTGTATCACCAACACTGCACCACTTGATCGCCCGGCAACAGTGAGAACAGGTTGTATTAATATATGGTAATGTCCGTCATGGCCAGACTCACAGCGGTATACGTTCACCCAGGGACTCCGTGGTGTATGACTGAGGCGCGGAAGGGGAAAATTGGCGTGTTGTGTAGTGTGTCTAGGAGGTGAGGGGGGAGAGGAAGGGGAGGGGAAGGGAAGGGAGGAGAGGGGAGAAGACATGGTGGATCTAGGAGTTGAGGGGAGGGGAAGGGGAGATGGAGACATAGTGGATCTAGAAGGTGAGGGGAGGTGGATTGGGGAATGGGTGGTGGATAAGCGAGGATGGATGGTGGATGGAGGAGTTGATAGTGATAAGTTGGGGGATAGTGATGGCGGATAGAGGAGGTGGACGTACTGGCGAGTGAGGGCAGGTAGTGGTGAGGGGTGGGCGAGGGGACGTCGAGGTGGAGGTGGTGCTTCGTAGGTGGGAGAGGTGATGGGAGGAAGGGAAGGAGGGAGGTGTAAGTAAGGGTGGGGATGTGGATGGGGTGGGGTGGGGTGTGGATGGGGTGGGGTGGGGTGGGATGGGTGGGGTGGGGTGACAACCAAGACTTTGCAGAGCGTAACGATACTAATTAGAAGTTGAGAGAGAGAGAGAGAGAGAGAGAGAGTTCTTTTATGTTCAGGTGAAGGAGGGAAAGTTGTGTGTGTCCCGCCGCCACTTGTACGCACGTGAGGGAACCTTCCTTACTTGTTACTTCTCTTAATGAACACGATAACACACCATTTTACTTACTGTTGTCCCATCACTCCCTCCCTCTCCCTCTTCCCCTCCCTCTTCCCCTCCCTCTTCTTCTCCCTCTCCTTCACCCTTCCTCCCCCACTTTCATCCCTCCTTCTCCTTCATCCCTCCTCCTCCCCCTTCTTCCTCCTACCTCCCCAATTATACTACAGGACTCATGAAATAAACAATAGGTAATAGAAGCCGATAATAACACAGGTGAGGTTGAAGATAATGACGGATTTGCAAGTTCCTCACACACACACACACACACACACACACACACACACACACACACCAGCCAGTCCTGATAGACCCAACCTAACCTCATCTATCCAGTCCTAGTAGGCCCTAAAGCAAACTCGTCTCGCCTGTCTTAATGGGCCCCAATTCTGATTTTTTTTAGGTGCCCTTAGGACTCTAGGGTACAGTATATTTGACCCTGCAGACCCTGGTAATTAGTGACAAGTAGACGTCCACTCACCTGTATAGTCATTGCTTCTAATTTATTACCTGTGTTCTCACTTCCCCTCACTGTATACATTATCATCCTCTCTTACCTGTTCTGCTTTCCCCTCACTCTCACAGACACTTCTTTCTGTCTCTCTTTGTCTCTGTATTTGTTTCTGTCTGTCTGTCTGTCTGTCTGTCTCTATCTATCTCCCCCTTTCTTTACTTCTCACTTCTTCCCCTTATTCTCCGTTCTTCTGTCCTCTTTCTCTCCCCTAATTCTCCCCTCACCTTTCACCCCGTCTCTTCTGTTTCTTTCTCTTCCTTTCCTCCCCTCTCCCTCATCTCCCCCTTTCAGCTCACTCTGCTTCTCCACCCCCCCACCCCCTACGTCACTTTCCCTTCCTCCACTGTGTCTCACCTCTCCTGTCCAATATCACTCTCCTCACTCACCTCCCTCTCCTCCTTCCTCCCCCTTGCTCTCCCACCACTATCATCTCTCATTCCTCTCCTCACTCCTCCTTTCTCTCAATTCTTCCTCTAATCAAGCACCTCTCCCTCAATTTCCTCCCTTTCTACACTCATTCTCCCTTCCTCTCTCCCTCCTCCCTCTTCTCTCTCCTTATCCCTATACTCTCCCTCATAATAACTAGTTTTCCTGATTCTCTCTCCACCCACTCTCCTCCTCCCTCACTCTCCCCAATCTCCCATGCTCCCCTCTGCTCTCCTCCATCCATCCTTTTCCACCCAAATCTCGCCCTCCCTCCCCCCTATCGTCCCCTCACTCCCCAGTCTCCCCTCACTGCCAAACACCTCTCCCCTCACTTCCCTTGTGTATTCACTACCCTCTAATTGAGTCGTATTCTGTAGCTTTGCTCAAGTACCAACAAGGTGTCAAAAGACCCTAATTGTGGTACCTCTCCCTCAAGGGGTCGCTGAGTGGTAGTTGTGGTAGTTTAGGTCGTGGTGATGGTGGTAGTTTAGGTGGTGATGATGGTGGTAGTTGTGGTGGTGATGGTGGTAGTTATGGTAGTTTAGGTCGTGATGATGGTGGTAGGTGTGGTAGTTTAGGTCGTGGTGATGGTGGTAGGTGTAGTAGTTTAGGTCGTGGTGATGGTGGTGGTTTATTGGTGTTATTTTGGTGGCCACGATGGGGATTGTGGTGGTGATAATGATGATAAGAATGGTGATGATGATGATGATGTTAGTGATGGTGGTGATGGTGTTGGTGATGGTGTAGTTGAGGGTGATAGTGGTGATAGTATTAATGATGGTGGTGGTGATGAAGTTACTGATGGTGAGGGTGGTGGTGGTGTAATTGATGGTGATGATGGTGCTTTTGTAGGCTGGAGAGATGATATTAATGGTGAAAAAGAATGGTGAAAGTAAGGTAATGTGGTGAAAGTGCGGGAGGAAAGGGGGGAGAGAGGAAGGGTGGTGAAGGAAGGAAGAGAGGAAGGGAGGGAGGGGGGTGAAGGAAGGTAGAGATGAAGAGGAGGTGAAGGAAGGGAGGTGAAGAAGGAAGGAGGTGAAGGGGAGAGAGGGAGGGAGGTTCCGTAAAACCAGTAGCCAAAAATTTCACACGGGGATCCGAAACTCCGCCCACAAAAATACACACAACCCAAAAACTGGCAAGGCCCTCATCAGCCTTCAATCCTATAGTGAGAGGGGGCGAGGGAGAGGGGAGAGTGTGAGAGAGAGGGGAGAGGAAGAAGGGGAGACAGAGAGAGAGAGAGAGTGTGTGAGAGGATCTCAAAGGGCCCTAATTGCACCTCTCCCGTGAAGGGAAAAGGTGAGCTACCTCGCTTAAAGGTGTGATGGAATGGGATGCCACCGGGGGAATTTTATATCCCTTCAAATTATCACACACACACACACACAGACAGACAGACAGACAGACAGACACACACACTTAATGGCCCACGCTCCAAGCTGCAGCTTCATTAACACCCCCCCTTCGATACAGCAGTGGCGAGGGTGTGTGTGTGTGTGTGTGTGTGTGTGTGTGTGTGTGTGTGTGTGTGTGTGTGTGTGTGTGTGTGTGTGGAGGGGGTGATGGGAAGGGAGGGAGATAGAAGGGAGAGTTACTAGTGACACCCTCTCCTTCCCTCCCTCTGTTCCTTTATCTTCATTAACACCACTTCGATATAACAGTGACGAGTGTGAAGGGGGAGATGGGATGGGAGGAGGAAAGGGAAGGGGGTGTTACTCTCTTTCACTTTCTCTCCACCTCCCGTTCCTCTAGTCTCTACTGCTTCTTTCATTCACAGGTTTGGGGGGAAAAGGGAAACGAATGGAGAGGGGAAAGGTTCTAGTTACATCCTTTCCATCCTTCCTCCTTTTCCTTTTCCTGTCCCTTCCCCTTTTCAACTGCTCCTCCCGTCCATGAAGGAGGGGAAAGAGGGAGAGTTGTTAGTGGCAGCCTTTCCCTCCCTCTTTTCCTCTCTCCTCTTCCTGTACCTTTCCCCTCTACTGCTGCTCTTCCTCCTTCCCTCCCTCCCTCCTTTCCTCCCACCCTCCTTTCCACCCTCCTCTTCCTGTACCTTTCCCCTCTATTGCTGCTCTTCCTCCCGTCCATGTGGCAGCAGGGATGAGGGGAGAGGACGACCCTCGTAAAAAAAAAAGGAGGGGAAATTGGCGAGAATTAAGAGTGTGGGGAGAGTGATTGATCAGGTGTGGGGATCATCACGGGATCTACCTGGCTTATTGGAGGTGAGAGCCGCCCACAGGGGATACTGGTTCATTTTTGGCCATCGAGTCTTCCCTACAGGATACGTTTTAGGTGGAGGGAGGAAGGAAGGAAGGAAGGGAGAGGGTGAGGGAATGTGAGCGTAGGAGGTAAGGAGAGAGGTGGAGAGAGGGAAAGAGGGAAAGAGGGGGTAAGGGAAAGTGGGTGTAAGAGGTACGAATGAAGGTGAAGAGAGAGGGGGGAGTAGTGAGTTAGAGGGAGAAAGGGAGGGAATGGAGGGAGGGAGAGGGTAAAGGAATATGAGTGTAAAAGGGATGGATAGAGGAATAGAGAAGGGGGACGGAAGAAGAGAAAGGGAAGGATGAAGAGGGCAAGGAAAAGTTGGTATAGGAAGTAGGGAGAGAGGAAAAGAGAGGGAGGAGAAGAGAGGGATGGATGAAGGGAGGGAAGGAAAGAAAGAGGGAGAAGGAAACTAACTTTTGTGACGTGTCTGGAGTTAGGAATACAAGGTTTTTATTTTGAGTATATTTACAATTATTTATGGTAACGTTTGTGAGTTTAAGGATGTGTAGTGATGTTTTTGTTAGTGTTTGTGGTACATTTGTTTTTGTTATTGTTTGTGGTACTTTTTTGTTTTTGTTATTGTTTGTGGTACATTTGTTTTTGTTTTTGTTTGTGGTAACTTTTGTTTTTGTTTGTGGTACGATTTTAATTTTTGTTGTGAATTTATGTCGCCTGTCTTAATTTTTTTTTTTACTTGTTTCTTTGTTTCTTTGTTTATGTATGGCGTAATTTAAATATCGAACAACTTAATCTGTCTATTCCGAACTGTCAAAATTACAATCGTGGTGGTTGTGTCTGAATGCCCTTCATAGTTCAGAGGTCAAGAGGTCAGGGTCACGCTATTAAAGGTCAGGCTAACCAGCTTTACCTATTAATTACCTATCCTCTTATACGAGTCGGTCGGATGGTCTGGCAGCTCTCTCTATTGCACCCTGTTGACTGGACCTGGGAATGCAAAGGCTTGGGACCAATTAGAATCTGTATAGCTCTCTCTCTCTCTCTCTCTCTCTCTCTCTCTCTCTCTGTGTGTGTGTGTGTGTGTGTGTGTGTGTGTGTGTGTGTGTTTCCCCTTCTCTGTCTGTCTGCCTGTAAAACATCTGCTCGTGACATATTATCCGGACTTAATACAAAATAAAATAAGTGTAATTTTCTTTATATTTTTCCCCTTTTTTCCACGAGTTTGAGGTGCAGCAACAAAGACTGTAAAATGTGACCACACAAAATTGCTGAGGGAATCAACTCTCCGTGTGTGTGTGTTAGACGATCACCTTCACGCCTCCACACTTTTAAGAAACCAAATCAAATTCTTCGTCGTTGGTGGTGGAGTCATGGCGGATGTTATTAAGAAATATATATATATATATAAATAGACTTTATAAGGGAAAAAAAGAACCTAGGTTATATCACTTACTAATGGGAAGAAAAAATTTAACTTTTTCCCTCGAATTTTGTTGTATAAAATAAGTTTCAGAAAATCTTATTGACAGATCTGACGAAAAATAGGAAAATGTTAGACAAGGAAATAAGTGGGAAAGAGTCATCCATCAGTCAGGTCAGGTGAGGTCGACTATACAGACCAGGTAGTGAATACAATCTCCTCACCCTAACGCTAGACGATGGAGTGAACAATAGCATAATGTTGTGTGTAATAGTTTAGTGGTTAATCGTAGACTCTGAGCCTCATATCTGTGTACAGGAGAGTCTTAGTGTCACCCAACGCCACTCTAACCTTTATCTCCGCCTTTAACGAGAAATTATGGAGCTATTTAAAGAAAATATCACCGGAAAAAGGTTATAAACAAACATATAAATCTTTTGATATTCTAACCCCGTCTTGGGTCCCTGTGATTAGTATCAGTCTTAGTAATAACAACCATATTCTCTTTTTTTCACAGGTAAGGGGACCCGCGGCCATGACACCTCTACCAAAACAGGTTCGTGTTGCGCATTCACGTGTTGATCTGTCTATGATATCATCCACCAGTTGTCATCTCACATGTAAACCTCTCACACGAGCTTTGATCAACCTTATCTCTTAGCTCTACTCAGAGAGAGTGGAAAATAGTCCTCAAAAACATCCTTAATAGAAGAGCAACTAAGGCGGAGGAAAATTTTCGGGTTCCTTTTGCTGAATATCGACTGCTAGGAATCGTTTGGTTAGGTTAGGTTTGGTTTTCTCATACAAAGGTTACTATGAAGGATGAGGTTCGGTCACTCCTCAAGGATCAACTATTTTAAGTTCTATTCCTTGTCTTTCCTTTAATGTTCCTCCGCTGCCTCCTTGTCCTTACAGGCTCCATACATTCCTTATTCCTTCTATTTACTTTCCCCTTCTTGACTCTCCTTCATCTTTCTTCTCCCTCTTTCTCCTCTTTCTTTCCCTTGTCTATCTCCTGATCTTCTCATTCTCCCTTTTCCCCAACCCCCCCTTCCCCTCCCTTCACTTTTTTCTCTTCCTCAATTCGCTCCCGCTCCCCTCTCCATGCCTCTCCTTCTCCCCTCCCCTGCCCACCTCCCCTGCCCCTCCTCACCTCCCTACTCCGTCCCCTGCCACCTTCCCCCTCCCCCTCCCCTACCCCCTCCCTCTCCCCCTCCCGTAACAACACCTCGAGCCTACCAGCCATGTCTCGGACGGCCGCCCCAGAGTCTATCCATCAATGTAAATCAGCTTAAAATTCATGAGAGGGGGATGGTGTACCTTAAGACGGGGAGGCAGGAAAGGGAGGAGGAAAGAGAGAGAGAAGTAGTTAGGAGAGGGGGAGGGAGGGAGGTGAAGAAAGGGAGTGTAGTTAGGTGAAGAAAGTACATAGAGAGAGAGGAGGGGGTGAGAGGGAGGGAGGGAGGGAGGGAGGAAGGAGAGTAGCTTGATGGAAAAAGGTAGATAGTGGGGAAAGGAAGGATGCGGTGAGAGGAAAGGAGAGTTTAGGAAGGCAGAGACAATACAGTAGATAGTTGGGGAGAGGGGGGTAGGGGGAGAAGATGGAGGCGGGGAGAGGAAGGAGGCGGGAGAGGGAGGGAGGGAGGGAGGGGAGAGGAGAGGGAGGGAGGTGGGGAGGCAGGGGGAGAGGGAGGGGGAGAGGGAGGGAGGCGGGGGGAGGGAGGAGAGGAGGGAGAGGGAGAGGGAGGGAGGCGGGGAGGAGGGAGGGAGGGGGAGGGAGAGGGAGGAGGGAGGCGGGGAGAGGAGGGAGCAGAGGGGGAGAGGAGGGAGGGCAGGGACAGGAGGGAGGCGCGGAGAGGAGGGGGAGGCAGGGGAGATGAGGGAGGCGGGGTGCGAGGGAAGAGGGAGAGGAGGGGAGGATGCGGAGAGAAGAGGGAGACGAGGAGAGGGCGGAGAGAGGGATGGAAGAGGCGGAGAGAGAGATGAAGGGTAATTAGTTATGGAGAAAATAGATAATGAGGAAGAGGAGGTAGGAAATGAGAAGGCGATGAGGGCAGGATGGCACCTATAAAGGTAACGAGAGAGAGAGAGAGAGAGAGAGAGACTTTACCCTGGTGAGAGAAGAAACAGCCTGAAAGATAGGGAAAGGTTTATCTCTCTTTTTCTTTGTTGTCACTTTGACTCCTCCTCCTCCTCCTCCTCCTCCTCCTCCTCCTGCTTCTTTCCCATCCCCCTCCCTTCTCCTCACCGTGGCCCTGGGTGTGGTGGAGGGAAGGACAGGTAGGGGTGAGAAGGGAGGAGGGGGGGTGGAGTTATGGTGGGGTGTGGGCGGTGGGTGGGTGGGTGGGTGGTTTGGTAGAAAGGTGGGTGGTGGTTTGGTTGGATGGGTGGGGTGGTTGGTTTAGTAGGGGGTGGGTGATGTGGTAGGAGGGGTGGGTGGTGTAGTTGGGTGGGTGGTGAAGTTGGGTGGGTGGGTGGTGTGATAGGAGGGGTAGGTGGTAGGTGATGGAGGGGGGGGGATGGCACCTGCGGCAGGCTGAGCCAGGATCGATGCCCCACCTGCGTCAGGAGAAACTCACCTGTACTCATGAGTCACGCCCCGATACTTACGTGTTGACACTCACTCACTCACTCACTCGCTCACTCACTCACTCACTCACTCACTCAAGGGCCTTTGTGTTTCTTAAGTAATCACTGATGGCATAGTTAAGAGTTTGATGCTGTAAAAAAAGTGTCTCAAAAACATGTAAAGGGAACAACTGTGTGTGTGTGTGTGTGTGTGTGTGTGTGTGTGTGTGTGTGTGTGTGTGTGTTATTTGTCGTTGTTGTTGTTGTCAGCAGAATTACTGTTCATGGTGTACCTAACTTGGCGTCGAACTTACACTCGACCGTAACTATATGCTTAAGCAATGTGTGTGTGTGTGTGTGTGTGTGTGTGTGTGAAAACAATCCCCGCATGATACCTCAGGCGGCTGGTCGGTGATTACCCCCACCAATACACTACTGCTTTTGGCCAGGTGGGGGAAAACTCTTATTGATTTTGAGGTCAGAAGGTCAAAGGTTAACTTTATCATCGGCTGACCCAGTTTTTTCCATTTTTTTTCAAATTTTCCCATTATTTTACTTCGTTTATTTTGTTTTCTTGTATTTTATTGTCTCCTTTCGTTTATTTCTCCCTTTTATCATTCATCGTTTAGTTTTTCTCTGTTCTCTTTCCTCATTTCTTCATTGTCTTTTCTTTATTCTTTCTTCCTTCTTTATCGTATTTTTTTCTGCATATTTTCTTTTCTTATGTCATTAGTTTTCTTTTTATATCGTCATTTCATTTATTGTTTAGTCTTAGTTTACATATTTGTGTTGCTGTGTTATTGGTTAGTTCTGTGTATATGGTATGAGAGAGAGAGAGAGAGAGAGAGAGAGAGATGATAATGTTCCGTTTGATCTCTCGTCAGTATCTCTCTCTCTCTCTCCCCCAGATGTGACACTTTTCCTCTCCTTCTTCATCGTCTCTTATTGTTTGGAGTTGGAGATCACATATACCTTAATATTTATATATTTTTTATTAGTGAAGGATCATACATGACCTCTCTCTCTCTTCTCTTTTCTCTCTCTCTCTCTCTCTCTCTCTCTCCCCGAGCGACAGATTTATAGCGTCCCAGCGTAATGGTTTAGTTCCCTCCAGCAGAATTTTTTTTTTTTTTTTGAGTGAGGTAAATTCAGCGACATCTTCTTAACTCATCTCATAAAGCGGCAGACAACAACAACTCCTTACTACCTCCTCCCCTCTCCCCCTCCCCTCCTCTCCTTCTCCCCCTCAAGGCTTATAGTCTCAGAGGCTCACCTACCATAGACAACTTTCTCTATATCTGAAGACGTGAGGACTCCTTCTCAAACTGGTTCCTTGATAGTGTGTATGTTATGTTTATCTTAAGCTATAAGTGATGTGAAGGTGTGTTAATTTATTCACTTTAAGCTTCGCCAATTAGATGTTTTCCTGTAGATTCATGAGTTAGGATTATTCGATTTATTTATTTATGTTAGAAAACTAAAGATGGAGCCAATGGGGTTGAATATTACACTGGATATTATAAACAGTATTCGTTCTTTTATACCCAATTACGGGGAATTTAACTCATTTCGACGCTCAGGATCCAGGACTAACTCTTGATCTGAGCTAGTGATTGGATGTTGTTAGATTCGTTTTCCTTTTTTTCCCCAGTTGAAGGAGGGGAAAAAAATATAAGGTACGAGGCTGTTGAGGATACTGTACCAGGGCTGGAGACCCGCCAAAAATCTGTGTGCCCGCTCCAGAGACAGGAGGGGAAATGGCTTATAAGAGGGGAAGAGTTAGTGTCCCCTTGACACTCGTTTTCTTCGTGGAATGAACCTACCTGGAGCCAAGGCCCTCCCCCCTCCTCGTCCTCTCCTCTCCTCCCTTCCTCACTGATTCTACTCCCCTACCTGCCTCTCCCCACGCCCTGCTCCTCCCCACGCCCCTTCCTCATTGGTTCTACTCCTCTATCTGCCTCTCCCCACGCCCTCTTACTGCTTATACTCCCCACGCCCCCTTACTACTTATACTCCCCACGTCCTGCCTCTCCTCCCACTGATGCTACTCCCTTACCTGTCTCTCCCCACGCCCTGTTCCTCCCCACGCCCTGTTCCTCACCACGCCCTCTCACTATCTCTACTCCCCACGCCTCTTCACTGATTCTACTCCCCTACCCGCTTCTCACGCTCCCCAATCTACCAGTCTCTCGCTCGTTCCTTCACATATTATTTCTTCCTCTCCTGCATTCTTCTTTTCTCCCTTCTACTTCCTTTCCTTCATTTTTAATCCCCCTCCATCGTCCACTCTCCTCTCTACTTCTCCACACTTCACTCTATCCTCTCCCCTGCACTCACTCTTCACTCTTTCCTTCTTCCTCCATTCTTCATTCCCTCCACCTAATCCTATTTTTCCTCCATCCTTCCTTCACTCTTCTCTTCCTCCTAAATCGTGAGATTTTCTTATCAGTAACTAAGAACTCATAAATTCTGAGTCACCTACGATGTTGCTCATAACCGGAGCAAGGCCAGTCTTATATGGTGAGTCACCCAGGTGATTCAGGTCTCAGTGAGTCACGTGTTTGATAGTGACTCATAATTGTCTTCGGTGAGCCAGCCAGGTGATTCAGATCTCACTGAATCACGTGTTTGATAGTGTGACTCATACTTGTCTTCGGTGAGTCAGCCAGGTGATTCAGATCTGTTTTGTTGAGTCAGCTGGGTGGGTGAGTGAGTGAGTCAGGTAATTGCCCCATATCTCAGTGCTCTGTTGCTTCAGGAGACAACTGAGTAAAATACGTTTCTGTCTTTCGGTTAGTCAGCTAATTGACTCATATTTTGGGATTTCGTTGAGTCACATACATTGATTCAAGTGCCAAGCACTGGTGTCACGGGGAGGTGGAGGAAGAGGGAAGGAGAAGAGGAAGGGAGCTGGAGGAAAAGGAAAGATGAGAGGGAGGAAGGAAACTGGAGGAAGTGGGATGGGAGAAGGGATTCAGGGGTGGAGGGAGAGGGGTGGGGGAAGGGATGGAGGGTTGGTAGTGGGAGGAGGGTGAGGAAGGATTTTTAGTTTAACAACTTTTTTGACAAAGCTTGGAGTACAATTTGCCTGTTCTGAATAGTTCAGTCAGGTCTTGACACTGAGGGTGCTATCACTGTTCACTGCCACACAGGACAGAGGTTCATACACAAAGGGGATCGGGGCGAATGGAGGGTGAGGGAAAGAGAGTGAGGGGGAGGAAGATGAGGGAGGGGAGGGCTAGGGAGAGGATGGTGGGGGGAGGGGGGGAGGTGAGGGGAGGGCGGACATCAACAACAACACAGGTCTTGGCAGTGGCCGTAAAGTGGCGGTGGTGGTCATTCCATCAGCGACACACAGCTCCCTCATCACCGTGTGGCCGCCCTCCTCTAAAACTCACCCCCACACTACAAACTTCTTGTAAATAGCTCTTTGCACTTTAGAACCTTTGTTAAGGTTGTTCTTGATGCCCTGAGGGACCTTTGTAAATTCTTCTCAGTCCAGGGCTCCTGTGTAAGAATTTTTTTTGAAATCCCAGAAATCAATTGTTTTTGTTTTTTGTTTTTTTTTACTTTATATAATTTGCTTTTTCCCTCTTTGAAATTTTTGTCAACGGTTCTTCATGCCTTGATACGCCTTTGTAAATTGTTTCTTACACTTGAGAAACAAATATTTAAAATTAGTTACGAATCACAACATATTCAAGATCGTTATGTATTTATTACTCAACCAAAATATTTATAAACTTCAAAGTGAGACGTGAGTGTGTGTGTGTGTGTGTGTGTGTGTGTGTGTGTGTGTGTGTGTGTGTGTGTGTGTGTGTTAGTAATCAGCTTTTTAATACCAGGTGACAGGTCCATCTCCTTGGGTACCTTTCTTTTTTGCAGCCGTCTGGTAAATCTTTAATGGCAGCAAGCTCACTGTACACACACACACACACACACACACAGAACCCCCTCCTCGTAACCTCTGTATCATCTGGTGTAAACAATTCAACAACTGAATATCTTTGCTGCTGCCTGAACTATGGCTCACTTACCAGTTTTTTCAGAGGTGTAAGGGTGTAAGGTGTTCTCACGCCTTACACCCCTGAGAACCTCTTGGTGCTCTCGATACACTTCACCTCCCTCCTTTTCACAACTTTCTGCCCATGATCTGACCTGAGGAGAATTTCATGATCATCCACACCTGCACGATGACAGATGAACACTCCTGAGCTTTCCTTCACAGATAGTAGGGGCTATGTCAGCACTTTCCACAGCTCTTTGGAACGTCAGGTCAGCGTCGTGTTAAGTTTGGTGTAGCTTGACTTGACGCCTGTAGATAAGGATGG
Source organism: Homarus americanus (assembly GCF_018991925.1). NCBI lineage: Eukaryota > Metazoa > Arthropoda > Malacostraca > Decapoda > Nephropidae > Homarus > Homarus americanus. The sequence continues at coordinate 172,074 of NW_024733940.1, read as the reverse complement.
AGGACTGTCGCTTGCTGTTGGGTGGCGCGGTTGGGATTTGTTTAGTTTTTAGTTTAACAAATTTATTGGCAAAGCTTGTAGTACAGTTTGCCTATTCTGAGTAATTCAGTCAGATCTTGACACTGAGGGTGGTATCACTTCTCACTGCCACGCAGGACAGAGGTTCATACACAAAGAAATACATCATATTCATTAACATCTACAAATGTATAGAGGTCAGATTCATGTGGGTAATGTCACTGTTCACTGCCATGCAGGACAGAGGTTCGTACACAAAGAGATGCATCATATTCATTGACAGTACATGTACATATATTAACACACTCACATACACATATATATATATACATATACATATATACATATACATATACATATATATACACATATACATACATACATACTTTACATACACATATACACACATACATACATATACGTCGGTATATGTCGGTATTTTGGGAGGGGGGATTGGTTTTAGGATAAGGTAAACGAGGGAAAAGTTTTGAAGGAAAGTAGGAGAGTAATAGTATCTCTTACAGTGATCGTTGAAGATGAGTGACTCTGACTCATATAGATCGTGTTTGTATCAACCTTTTGACCGTTGCTTCAGTTCGACCCCTTGATGTGTACTAATGCAGGGAAGTGTCAACCAAACCACATTTTCACCATCTTAAACTAATTGATTTTTTTTTTACATTCTAACCAAAGTAAACAAATTTCCCTCGTACTAATAGTCTTGATGCTGAAGTCTTCTACTATTTCAACAGTAAGCTCATTAACTACTGTTTATCTGACGATTCATTATGCAAAACTTGATGATGAATTTACTTACTGTTATTCACTGACGTCATATAATTGGTTGATAATTTTATTCAACCAAAATGGGAAATCAAAGTTGTGATATAAACAGTCATCAGTTACAAGTCTTGCTTCTTAATCACCTTGTTCCTGGCCCATAACCACTAACGTCACACCGTTCTCTCCAGTCAACGCGCGATGCCGAAATTTTTAAAAGTTTATAATTAGATTTGAAAGAAGTGGTTGTGTATTTCGTGATTTGATTTTCGCTTAATATAAGTTGTTTACATCGCGTTGGGAACCTGTTTCGTGTGTCTTAGAGAGAGAGAGAGAGAGAGAGAGAGAGAGAGAGAGAGTCTAGCACATAAAAGCTGCCAGTCCCCCGTAAAGAGACTAGAGGTGTGATGAGGGGGGAGAGAGAGGAAGAGGAAGAGGAGGTATGATGAGGAAGAGGATAGGGAGAAGGAGAATGTGGAGGGGAAGAAGAAGAAAAAAAGAAAGAGGGGAGGAGGAGGGGGAATATGAGGTGATGAACAAAACGCAACATACCATAGCGCAACATAACACAATATAACATCACATAGTCCACACCACAGCATAATACAACTTAACACAGGATAAAACAATATAACGCATCACAATACAATATAACACAGCACAACACATATTATAACACAGTACAACAATATAACACAACACAAAAGAACACATAACAGCATAATGCAATATAACACAGAACAGACAGAAAATAACATAACACGGAACGTTGTACAGCATAATATAATATAACACAACAACACAGCATAACACAACACGACACCGCATGACAGCATAAAACAACATGACACAGTATAACATAGCAGAAACTCAACAAATGACGACTCACACTATTCAGGCCAAGCGTATATTTAAAAATTCCCATTCAGGGGATACAACATTCTCTCTCTCTCTCTCTCTCTCTCTCTCTCTCTCTCTCTCTCTCTCTCTCTCTCATAAAAGACGTCAATAAACAAAGACACACACACACACACACACACACACACAGGTAAAAAAAGTTCACATCCTCACGTAAATTCAGGATTGTTGAAAAAGGTTTAAACTATTTCCGCGTTCATAAACACACAAATGGACATTACTAACCCCAAGGCACAAATCTGGCCGAGGGAAAACAAAGGTCACAGTGAAAACCGGAAAGTGGTTTTTGCAGTAAATGAGAGAGAGAGAGAGAAAGAGGAGACGCGATGTATACACTAGATGGGTAGAGGAGGGGTGAGTGAGTGAGTCAGAGTTAGTGAGGCAGGGACTGGAGGAGTGAGTGAGGTGAGGGGGTGATGGTGGGGGTGATTGAGGAAAGAAATAGATTAAGAGTTTATCTCCGCTACAAATAAGGAGTTAAAATTTTTCAGGATTGTGTCATGTTCACTGGTCATGTTGACACACACACACACACACACACACACACACACACACACACACACACACACACACAGTAACGCTACTGGGTATAGTCTTGTCACACACAATGTCCGTAAGAGCACCAACAACACTAGCATCAGGAGGAGAATTGTCAACACACAGCAACAGACCACAACAGCAGCAGCAGCACACAGCATACAGCAGCACCACCACATAACAGCAGCACCACATAACAGAAGCAGCACAGCATACAGCAGCACCACCACATAACAGCAGCACTACACACAGCAGCAGCACACATCAACACCATAACAGCACACCACATAACAGCACACACACAACAGCAGCACACACAGCACACAGCAGCACACCACATCAGCAGCAGCAGCATACAGCAGCATCAAAGTAGCAGCATATAGCAGCACACAACAGCATCAGCAGCAGCACACACAGCACCTGGCCCCTGGGGAAGGACGAGGGGGGGAGGAGCAGGTAAGGGCTGGCTGGGGTCTCTGCGGGGGCTTATGAGAAGAGCCCAATTAACGTGCCAAGATCCACGGGTACCTGGGGGGCAGTTCTGGGGGCAGTGCTGGGGGGAGGGCAAACTGATGGGGGAGAGGGAGGATGGGCAGTAATGGTGGGGGAGGAGGAGAATACTAGTTGGGGGTATGGGAGGAGGTAAAACTGGTATGGGGAGGGCACACTGGTGGGGGCTGGTAAGGGGGAGGGCAGTAACGGGAGAAGGGGAGGGTAAGGCGAGGCAATACTGATGTGGTTGGGAGGAAGGGCAGAAGGGAGGAGCTGGAGAGGGGGGGAGAACTTGTTTTGAGGAGAGGAGAGGTGGGGGTGGGTTCTGAACGAAGGTGGTCGTTAGGTGGGCAAGAGGAGAAGAGAGAGAGAGGGGATATGCACAAGTAAGAGGAAGAATGAAGGAAGATGAGAAACAGAGGATAAGAGGTAAGAAATGGTGTTTATTTGCAAGAGATAAGAGGCGGAAGAGAGGGGTAAAGGAGACGTAGAGAATAGTAGAAGAAGTATAGGAGGAGATAAAGAGGGAGGGATACAGGTAGACCAGGTGGGTGGGTGGGGTGCAGGTAGAGGCCCAGTAGGTGGGTGGGGGTAGAGGGCCCAGGTAGGTGGGTGGCAGGTAAAGGGACCAGGTAGGTGGGTGGCAGGTAGAGGGGACCAGGTGGGTGGGGTGGCAGGTAGAGGGGACCAGGTAGGTGGTGGGGTAGAGGGACCAGGGTGGGAGGTAGAGGGACCAGGTAGGTGGGTGGATGGGTAGGGGGACCAGGTGGGTGGGTGGCAGAGGGGACCAAGTAGGGTGGGTGGGGTAGAGGGACCAGGTGGGTGGTTGGCAGAGGGACCAGGTAGGTGGGTGGCAGGGGAGAGGGACCAGGTAGGTGGGTGGCAGGTAGAGGGACCAGGTAGGTGGGGTGGCAGGTGAGGGACCAGGTAGTGGGTGGCAGGTAGGGGGACCAGGTAGGTGGGTGACAGGTAGGGGACCAGGTAGGTGGGTGACAGGTAGAGGGGACCAGGTGGGTGGCAGGCAGAGGTTGATGGGCTCATTTACGGCGGTCTAGGATCCTGAGTACCTAGGGGGGTGGGGGAAGAAAGTGGTGAGAGGGGGGTGAGGAAGGGGAGGTGGAGGAAACAAGTGGGGAGGAAGGGGCAACAGGATGAGAGGGGGTACTACTGAAGGGTTACCGTAGTGATGGGAGGGGGGGGGCGGGGAGGAAGGAAAATAGCGATAAAAGGGGATGAAATATAAGGATAACATACAATAAAAGAGGAAGTAGAGAGAAAAGAAAAACAAAATGTCAAGGAAGATCAAGAAGTAAAAAGAAAAGTAGGAATTAAAGAAAAATGAGGGAAGAGATAAACAAAGGAGGAAGAAAAGGAGAGGAGAGAAGCAGGAATAGAGAAAGGGGAATTGGAAACAAGAGAAGAATGGTAGGTAGAGGGTGATGGGAGGTAGGAAAGGAAGGAGAGGAAAGAGGAAATGGGTGGATGGAGAGAAATGTAAGATAGAAGGATGGCTAGAAGTAGGGAGTGAGGGTTATAAGACCTGGGTTAGGAGGATGGAGAGAAGAAGAGAGGAGGGAGGAGAGAAGAAGAGAGGGAGGAGGAGGGGGGGAGGGAGGAGATGATCATGGCTGTAAAGAAGAAGAAGAAAGGGACAAAAGAGAAAGAGGGAGGGAAGAATAAGAGAGAGTCAGAGAAAAGAGGGAGGAAATACGGAAAAAGAAGAAAGGGAAAATAAAAGAGATGGAGGGATAGACAAAAGAAAGGAGAGGGAGGTAGAAGAAAGAAAGAAGGAAGAAAGGAGGGAGTAGAGAAAGAAAGGGAAGGAAACG